>NW_028297127.1:11593590-11893590 GCF_055798465.1 Pogonomyrmex barbatus
GGGAGCAACGCGAGGAGATGTGTACCCGCAGGCTACACACTGGAGAGAGCATCCTCTCTTTTTCTTCCATTCTCGCTCCCTTTCGCACACACCTTCTCTCCTACTCTATTTCGTTTCCTCTCTCTCTCTTTCTCTCTCATGTTACCTCTTTCTCTCAGCCTCTCCTACCCTCCTCCCTCCCCACCTTCCCGTACACTTCTCATCTTTCTCTTTTTCGTCCTCCCTCTTTCCCTTTTTCTCAGCGTTCGATCACCAACGGCATGTCCGCAGGACTAACGCGTGTAACATCCCGGCTATCGGCGCGGGATGGAAGGATATCCTTTTTATTCTTTTGTGTTTTCTCTTCGACGATATCCTTAATATCGGACTCGCGAGTGGATGCGCGCGAATTGTCCTGGACGTATTAGGTGTCACCGGCGAACGGACCGTAGACCGGAGAGGAACAGGATGAGACGAGGAACACCGGTCGGTCGCCGCGCCGCAGAAGCAGTGATGCGCAAGCGCGAGTGCGCATAAACGCAGCGGATTGCGCTCGTCGCGGATACGCGCATTCGCGCTACGCGCGTCGATGCGAGCGTATCCTTCGAAGGGTTTCTCGCTCGCGACAACTTCGTCCATCGAGCTCTCAGAAGCTGAGATGTCAGCGCGATAAAGAAATGATCGGAGGAAAATCGGTATGCGAAAATACCAACTAATTTTTGGAATTTAAAATTTCTCTTGAAAAATAAATCCGCAAATATAAATTGATTTAATTTTTCTCGATTATTAAAGGTAGAATTGCATTAAAATTTATTTAGAAATTGAACGCGAACATTGGCCGATGACATCGGAAATCCAATTCGCTGACTCACTATCGATCCTTTACATCGATAACCACTCGCGACGGTAAATTCGCAGCCGGATCAAAAGTCGCTTCCTCGATCGTTCCGGGAAAAAAATCTTACGGTGAAATCTTCACCGGACTCTATCTCCATTCATTCCCGTCGCGAGACAAGACGTGCTTCTTTTTATCGATTTTTTATATGGGATACCTCCTGTGTGTGTGTGTGTGTGTGTGTGTGTGTGTGTGTGTGTGTGTGTGTGTGTGTGTGTGTATCTATGTGTGTGTATTATAGCGAAGTAACGTTATTTCCTGTGGATCATTCTCCCGATTCTTCTTTTTCCATATGATCATTAATCGACTACGTGAAGGTTGATAAAAATCCAGAACCGTAGCCACGTTCTACGAAAGATGATTTTAAGGATGATCTCATCAAAAATGTAATTAGAAAGACTATATATATATATATATATATATATATATATATATATATATATATATATAAAGACTATATATATAAAACGATTAACTACGCGCGGTTATTTAATTGCAAATCGATAATTCATTTATCAGATTTACAGATTATAAGACTCTGACACACACATGCACATAATTAATATGCAAAGTTATTCTAACGGCATAAAATACCTTCATCATGTTTTTTCTTCCTCTTTAAAAAAATCGCGAAAAATTATTCTTCAATTTTGTACAATGGCCTTCGGTATTTTTTTTGTACATAATTCATCTGATCATATCTGATCTTTCACGTCCTTGCAAAATATTCGTGTTACGTTCGATTTATGAAAAAAAAACACACACGTAAAAATTTTCCCAACGGTCGGACGATCGTTAATTGTCAGTGTTTGCTAATAAACCATCCTTGGCGATGTCCAGGAAGTTAACCAACATTGTGCCTTCTCTTATCCGCCGTTTGTACGTACGTTTGTGCTGTGCATCGTCCATATTTACGACGGAAAGGAGTTTATCGAGAAGACGAGAGCAGCCATAAAGCATTGGCCAGCGGCGTCCTGCGCGATATATTCGCGAGAGATATCCGAGACGATGTATCCACCTCGACTCATCTTGGTTCACCTTGGTTCAGCCTGGCTCAGCGAGGGAAGGGGAATTCGGTTCAGCGAACCGCGCGCGAACAACGAAACTGGCACCCGGTAACCATCGGGATCTCTTTCTCCCAAGGGGAATCGGTGCCATTGACACTGACATAATAACTCGCCGCGACCGTGTTCATTGGAGTCACGACGTACGAATGAAATTGCTGCCGATGGTGTAATGCCTCTTGCATAAGCGCCGGAGAGAGAGCGCGGGAGATCGAGCGGTGTACCATGGAAGAGAGAAAGTGAGAGAGAGAAAGAGGGCGCAGAGCAGGGTGACGAGAGAGGAGAAAGTGAAATGAGAAAGAGAGAAAGACACACTGTCGAGCACAGACAGTGAACTTGACCTGGATCCCGGTCAGGGAGAAAGAATGATCGTGGGCTTCTGTAGAAAGGAGAAAGGAGGCGGAGAAAGAGCAAGACCGAGGAAATTACTTTCGATTTCGAGCTCTCGGGGATCGGTTACACTTTCCCCCTCGTCCATCGCGGTGAGATCGTTTCTTCCCCCCCGACCTTCTCGATACGCTCGCGACATGTCAGGCACAATCACTGCGCCTTGCCTTCGTATCGCGGCAGTCGCTCGCGACGGTCATGGCCTTGGCAGAGAACCGCGATGGATGAAAATACACGAAATCTTTTATCAATAGTTCTCTTCATCGTTTTCCAATAATAATATGTATCGATTGTCGCGGTAACTCTAATAATTTCGATGAGGTAACGTTGACTCGTTCGCGAAAAGCGTCTGTCGATGTTTCCAGAACCATTCGCAATGCAGATATCGCGGTTATTGTGCGCTTGACACGAGTACCGTGAACGAGAATCGCAATATCCGAGTCATTCGATCGAGTCGTCTATACGTAAATAATAAAACGAATTTGTCGTGAGCATGACGTTGATGACAGGTCGTCGACCCCACTGCCATCAAAATTATTATGACAGGATAAATCTCTAACTCTCGTAGGAATTACCTAATTAGATCGAAAGGCATGCCGCCTTTTTTGCGTGATGTCGTCGCGCTGCGACGAGACATCACGCAATGCGTAGGATGCGTAGGACTTAGCATGAAATTGAAAATTCAGGCTAACGCAACGTAACGGTACACATAACGAACAAATATGCATTCCACATCGAAATAAATGTATCTTAAAATCCTGCAATAAATTTTATCGTTATTTTTTTTAACAACGTTTGTATATATAGACAACTTTTATAACATTAAATTCAAAAGAGGGCAGAAAGCATAATAAAAGATATATCTTCATACAATATATGCATATAATGAACTTTAATCTTTTAACTCTCTCTTATATCAAATTCTGTTTAAAAAAATGATCATTTCGAAATATATCAAGCATTGATAGGATTTCAAAGAAATAAATAATAACCTTTCTGGTTGATAGATTGTGCTCCTATCGTAGTCACTTCGTATTCCATTGGAAAACCAGCCGCTCGCCGAGACGCGTCTCTCGATATTACTTGGAGCGGGCAACAAGTCGACGAACGGCCTTGCGACATTTGCCGTGCAGCGAACTTGGCGACTCCGCTCGTCGCGGACGTTACGTATCGACACCGCGATTCACCGGCGTGATGTCGGCGCGATCCCGTTCCCGATGGGGAATTACAGAACGACTCTCTCGGACGGATAGGTCAGATATTATAACCGAAGTCAAGCGCGAGTTCTCTTCTTGTGCCGACCGTGCCGCGTTCTTCCCTTCCTTCTCCTTACCCAAGGTATCTCGGAGGAGTTTCTTCCCGGCGCGGCGAGAGGCACCGTTGTTGTCGGTGCGGCAAATCTGCGTTTGCTATCTGCGATTTAACTGCGACGACCGTCTTGTAAATAAACGCCCGCCGGCACCGTACATCGTCGCTCCGGCAAATGGAGATATTATGCGGACCTCCCGGCCGGTTGGATACTGGAGCGAGAAAAAGGGATCGCGCCGGACCGGCATCGGCAGAGCGAAGGGAAAAACGGAACGATCGGGCACGGGTTTTCCGGTAAAGTCGCTGCCGTCGCGTGTAAACCCGGCGAAATATTTGCCAGACTCTTTACAGGAGCGTACGTATGCAGGCGGAAGCGCGAATGTCGGTGTGCGCACGTGCGCGTGCGACGGGGGTGTCCCTGACTGGCTTCGCGAGCAATATCCCCCCCGATAGACCGTAAACATCGGAATTTATGTACAAGCGCACCGTGAAATTTTTTTACGCCCTGCAACGTATGCGCTCGAACGAGATGCCGAGGTGGACGGTGACTTCGATATCGCTTTGCGATTCATTTGACACGCGTAATGAGCGAAGAGAGAGAGATCAGCTCGCGAATGCCGCGGACATCGCAAAATGACGCGAGCCGTTATTTCGATGAGAACGGATTTCGAGTGTTAAACAATGCACGTTTTGTTTACGTCTCTTATACATATCCCTGGTGAGACCTTACCAAACCTTTTAACTTTATATATATAATTACGTATAACGTTTATGTATAATTACGATAGTTCTGAAAATAACATTGAATTATACAAGCATTTTACTATAACACATTACCTAAAATTGACATCTTAAAAAAAATAGGCAAATTTTAAATGCTCTCCCGGACGAAGAATAAGATAAATTTTCTTCGAAATCTTTGAGAAGAAAAACGAAAAGATACTTAAATTGATATTCATTTTATGTTACTTAAAACATCCATACGTGTGCACTCATATCAAAAAGATAGCGATTTTACGATCACGTTTAGGTTTCGCGAAGTGCACGTAGAACATGACGGAAGAGCCTTCTTCCTGGACCCATTTCGCCGTCGACATCACGACGCAGAGCACGCTGCCAACGTTGAAATAACGCGAAAAACGGTCACGCGTCCCCACAGCGCACGTGCTATTGCGAATACGTATTTCAAATTCTGAGTAAGAATAAACGTCTCGCGTTCGCGCCGCCTGCATTATCATCGATTTCGTGGCTCGCTTTACAATTTTTCCCCCGTGGCTGGCAAACGTGACCCGGCCTGATGTTATTTCCGCAATGTTGGAGATTCGCATATCGCTGTCAATTATGCGACGATAAAAATAGATTTCAATACACGAAGTGCATTTCGCGGAATCGCGTCAAATTTATCCGATATCCGAGCGCTCGAGACCGTACGGATCTCTCGAATATTGCTCTGGCGAATGCAAGACGGAAATGTCACTCCGAATCGTTCCGCCTCGTGGGCATTGTTCACTAGATATTACGTCTCAGAAAATGTAGATAAGAAGTTTGTAAGGTAACCGTAGAAATTACACGTTATGTCGGGCACGTTGATGTAACAAACTTATAGCGTAGCTAGAACGTAAAATCGATGAGCTTTGATTAAAGTACCTATCTAATCATGCTAAATTTTCTTGCTCGTGTCATTAAAGTGGGATTTTACGGGATGCTTTCGTAGGATTGTAACGGGTGCTTTATTGCGCGACATACGAGGATATCATGATCTTGCAGGGCGCATTTCCACGAAAGAGGGTAAATTCTGCGAGATAGTTCTCGCAGGGGATGTAGGAAATCAATAGCGTTGCTAGGGCTGGTCGGAGAGCATGGGACGATGATGCTTTTAAAGCATCCAGGGAGCTCCGACGGCGCGGAGTACACCCACAATGCACGGCTTGCAAATTATTCCTCTCTCAAATCTTCCTTTCAGCGAATAAATTTTTGTCGCGAGGAAGACAATGATAATAAAGTTGAAGTCTATCGAATCTTCCCTACCCTGTAATACGTACAGCATTCGTTGGTCGTTTCTCACAAATGGACCAATAAATATTAATGCCGGCTATATGAAAGAAGAAATCCTCCCTGCTAATAGTCAAATATTTAATTTAAAAAAAAATTATTTAAAAGTTAGACAGAGAGAGAGAGAAAGAGAAGAGAGAAAAGGATTTGTTACTAATTTTAAATAACTGAATAAAAAATTCTGCAACATGATGTCAAAATCAACTCTTTTGATTAAAATGATATTTTTATCTTTTACCTTTAGAAGTTATTAAAATTATTAAACTAAAAAGTTTATATTAATGCTATAAATGTATATGATTAAAAAAATGCGTAATGTAATTATAAAACAAATTTTGTTTTTTTTTTATTTATTGAAATTGTATAAGTCTCTATAATTTTTTAAATTTTATATATAAGTGCAATGTAAGTAAACAACATGTTTTCATTAGTTTTTATTAATAAAAAAAACCCATTCTCTATTGTCTTTTTAACTCGTTCCATTATTCCAGAAATTCCATTTCTCGTGTGTCAACAATCGAAACATCGCGGCCACGATATGAAAAACAACTTTAATCTCAAGCCAAGCTATGGGATTTAGGGATAACTCGTGTCACATATGGAAGGGTGGATGACAGGAAGCGGAAGCCAGGTCGTTGGATATCCATTTACGATTTTTCTCTTTTTTGTTATTTTCATGATACTTCTATCACAGGATACTTCTATCAGGTTATCTTTTTTTTGATATTTTCATTGTTGATATTTCTATCACAAGATACTTCTATCAAGTTATCTCTTTCTTTCTCTATGACTTACTAAACAATTGTAAAAACCATTTAGTGAAATATTTCGAAGATTGATAAAATTGCAGACTTGTAAAACAATTTACTGGTACGTCAGAAAATATTTGCACGCGGAATCAAATATCAATTACTGATGATTGGATTCTTGCAAGGGATTGTATAATCCGAGGCTTTCCGAGCGGTTTCCATTTAGCTCGCAGCTGTCTCATCGAATCTCATTGATTTCGATTAATACCCGCAGGTAGGATTACAATGGGAGACACCGTGCACAGATGCGTGGGCGCATATGCGCTCTCAGAGAAGAATGACGTCACATTACATTCGAAATCCCATATGGAAGAGTAAATCCTCGCTATAATAGATACCTGGAATGAAGAGAGAGAGAGAGAGAGAGAGAGAGAGAGAGAGAGAGAGAGAGAGAGAAAATTTCCGTGAATATACGATGAAACGATTCCAGATATATTTTCACTCTGATACGTATATCTTCGAACCCCACCTTCTGATGTCGGATTTTGAGGAAAATACCAGATGACATGCTGAAACGCGACCCACACATAACTTTTACATGTTTGATGCGCTCCAGTTTCATCGAGCACGTATATTCTCAGGGGAGATGAAAAATACAGTTTTACCTTTCAACGTGCCTAGTGCCACGCGGCCCTGAACTCGAGCCATAAATTATGGCGAACGATCGTCATAGTTATTCTGAATAAAGCCCGTTCGGAATTAGGTATATTTACTTGGGCCTCGAGCTGAAGTCTATAAGGTGCTCGACCGAGTGTAACTATTTCATTTCGACGTTTATGAGAGAATTACGCCCGGTAACGCTCGACTCCCAGTAATTTTGCGCTATTTTACTGTGCTGCCATAAAATGAAGTTCTATGAGACTGTAACGTAGCGACTGCTCGTTGAATATCTCCTGATTTATCGCGACCATGATGGCCACCTTGTCCTGGTCGACATGCATTATTAATTTCCTAGGATCAAGTCAATAGTATGGTTTAGCATTAACCGAAGATCCGGAAATTAATTCATAGATCATCCCCGTGAAACCGATAAACATCGGCCTCGCAAAATCCATCAAATAGATAACCATCTTCCTTGTCACCCTTCGTCATTTCTGAATTCCGTCTGAAGTCCGTTCTGAATTCTTCGCTGAAGCATCACTCAAATATTGATAATGGCCGAAAAACGTCAAGTCCAATCGCCGATGGATACGAACCTTCCGCCATGGTCCTCTCTCTCCTCTTCGCCCGCGGGGAAATTGATTCTCCTTTCAGAGGGTGATTCTGTTTACAAGCGCCAGAGGAGAGAGGGACAATGTTGGGGCGCGGGTGGTTTGATTACTATGTTCGTTCGAGTGAGACAGAACGAAAAGAGAAGACAGACAGACCCTTTGACGCGAAGTGGATACTCGAGAAGGTCTTCGTGCGTCATGGCTGCATTTGCTCACGTGCCGTGCGCCACGTTTTTCCAATTCCTTCATCCCCTCCGGACACACAATGCGCAGGTTGCCGTTTGATTCCGACGCGTCCCGCCCTAGTCTCCGCGACTGCCCCTCCAGGGTCTTTGTGCACATCAGGCAGTAACAAAGCGGAGTCTGCTTTTCCGCCCTTCTGTATTCGGCATTTAACATCCAAAGGGGATTTCGCACGACGCGTGGTAACTATCACAAACGTTGCATCTTTGTTCCTCTTCGTTCAGTGAAACCATTAGCGCACACTAATCGTTTTTAAAAGTCATACAAACTTTCTGGATGGAGATAAGGATCTGGCGGAGAGAGGAAGAAAAAGCGATTAAAATAATAAATTCCAAAGTTATTTATGTAAATTTAAAAATCTTGTTACGCTTGTACTCCGTTGTCTCCTTGGCCAAATTGAAGCGTGATTTATTTTTAAGAACACGATATATGCCATTGCAACACCATCGACGATTGGATCTTTTTTTCTACGCATTCCTGCGCGTACCGTACGCCGTCGAAATTTCTTCACCCAGGCGGGGCCGACGAGGATGACAGTCGAATCGATCCTCGCGTAAAAAAAGTGTCGCAAAAAAAGAAGGACGTTCCGACCGTACCGTTGCTCTGACAAAACTGTATCACGACGGGTCTCATTCGACAACAGTCGAGATTTACGTTCGAGAATCCGCCGACAGGTGATTACCTCCACGAAATTAGCTCCCACTTCCGCGAGCGAGCACCGTTCGCTTTTTTTCAGTCTGTTGGCTATTTCTTTTTACTTTGTAAGATTAAAGGCGTACCACGTCGCACGTTACGGACGAGGGACAGCTGTGATATTGGGGGAAGAGCCAGCAATACCGTTCGATATTTATGAATAGATTCTTTTATGCGCCGACTGATGTCAACGATATTGCTCGGTCATAAAACATAGTGGAAACTAACAACCACGATGATTATATCGACATCGATAATATGTAGTCGGTATTTCTTATATGCTTAGCATGTTATGAAAGATCGTTAAAAAGAGATGGATATTTCGAGTGACGAGAAAAACAGACATCTTTTTCAAAATCTGCATAACGTTCATTCGTGGAGAAAGATTGTGCTAGGGCTACAGTTATCGATAATATCATACCGAATGTTGTGGGATAATGCACGTATATTTCGAAGCAGTCAAGTGCGAGAGCTGCAATTTTACAATAGACTCATCGGCAAGGTTGCTAACCGTTAAACCGGCTTGTTTCACCTGACAATTACGTGGTGCAACGTAATTTGATGTTATTATGCACGCGTGGTTGAATAGGAATGAACACGAAGAAATGAGGAATCGTCAGATCGGTATTATTCTCCGTCCATTTCTTTCGACCGCATTCGATCATTACATTTTCAGAAAAGGAAAAAGGGGGGAAAGTGCTCGAGGCACTGAATGTCTTAATTCGATCAAATCGCTGTCACTGATTGAACGCTCGTACTACGATAATGACCTCGTGAGCAATTAAATCTCATTTAATGCGGCGCGAAATGGTCCTTCCTGTCTGAAGCGATTCTCGCATTCCTCTCTCGCGCCTTCCGCACCGATGATGTTCCCTCCTTTTTCTTTTTTTTTTTTTGCACTTCCGTGATTAGCTTCGTGAGTAATACGAGAGTTCGGCCAATGCCGGACCTCGTCGTCGCGAATTAAATGTAGAAACGGCAGTCTTGAATTTCCGCGGTGGTGCAGGTCACGGACGAATTCCTCTTGCGCTAACGATCGACGGTATTAACCGGCGCGTTTAAGTGCGACGGTAGTCTCATTGTGCTCGGATGCACGTCCGCGAAATTCGCACGATTCATGCGACTGCGGAATTTACTATCGGTTTAATGCCAGTAAATTATACGCGCGCACGGATAATCATCGAGATCTTCCCGCGACGTCTCCTGGCGCGCCGTCTCAACTTCTATAGAGGATTTCATAAAATCGAGTAAATGCTACGGCAATTTCGCATTTTTTCGCGAAACAATCGCGAACACATCCGTTCGCTCGCGCTTGTGCACACGCATTTACATTTTTATGACTTCACAGAAGAACGTGGGCAACTGTAACAAACAGGGAAAAGAATCTACTAGTTGTGCGCTTTGGAACTGCAATTTTGTATACTTTTGTATGAGCATACATCGCGCGTTAATTCTCATACACGAATTTATTTCACGGCTTTTGCTTGCCTCGTATCATAATTATTTATGATAACGACAAGAACGATCAAAGTTGAAGGTTGAATCTTGCGCGCGATGAAGAAAATATTCGGAACAGAAATAAATATTAAATTCTGAATATGAAAATTCAGAATAAAATTATTACAATATAATAAACAATGGACGCAGGTAAATATAAAATATAAGTCATCATATATCTTATACTTACTTGTACTTATTGTGCATTACGTTTAATCTTTATTCCGAATTTTCAATTTCCAAAATTTAATGTTTATTCCTGTTCCTAATATTTTCTTCATTGTGCGCAGCGCTTCATTTTCCCAGCTGTAATAGAAAATAATATTCCAATCACATTTCTAAAGCAAGAGGTAAAAGATCGCTTGAGCTCACCTGAAAATTAAACATATTAAACATACAAGGATGTCGCGTCATTCCCAGTACATCCCGCAGTTGCAGTTTACATCAGTTCTTCGCCGGTCTCCTCGCCGCGCACTCTGATAAATGAGAAATTCCCAGCGCCGATTTTCCTTCGCAGTACCGATCAAAGCAAGGAGTTCACAGACCCCGCCGCGCATACAGCACAGCCGTAACATCATTACGAGAAACACGATAGCAACACGAGAAAATTACGGGGAAATTTTTCCAGGATGCACCAGCACGAAACCCGTACGTGCGAGTGCTGCTGGCCCGTGTGTGTGCGGGCCAGCGATGTTGTTTACCCATAAATTCCTACGTACACGCGTCCGTATACAGATGCGTGCGTGATACACGTGGGTGTATGCACGCGGTCACGTTTGAAACGCTTCGAGAGGGAATCGCAGATACGAATCTGCACCGCTGCACCGCCGAGAGAACGCCGCGAACGCGAAGGGAACAGAAGTGATTCGCTTCCTCCTGACGCTTCTGACGCTAATATCAGCTTTCAGTTCCGATCTTGATCGGAAAGCCAACGGAAAGTCTGCGAAAGAATGTCTGGAAAAAGGGCAGATACGTGTTCGGAAAACACAAGCGCGAATCTAGATACATAACACGAGAATATTCGAGAAATATCTTCCTATCGTAATTAACGTTAGACTATTATAGGTAAAGTGTGTGATTGTATGACAAAATTTAAACATATGGAATTGCATTTAAATCGATATTTCTGAAAATTTAAGTTTATAAAATTTAACATACACAATAAAGTCTTTATTTTATAAAAAAAATAGTAGACAGTTTTTATACATTTTATACATTTAATTAAAACGGTTTAATTGGACACCAATCTTTTTGAATAATTTGTGGCACAATCTATTATTTATATAATCTATTTGACGTGACACTTTTTAAATAGATTGCCAAATTGAGTATCAATTCAGTGAAAATCCTGTAACGGTAATTTTAGCAGAATTTTTTTATAACTCCATCATTATTACTGATAGTCTCTCCTAATATGACAACTGAACCGGGTTCTATGTATGAATTAAGCTATTATTCTCAGTGCCCCATGGGGTCTCTGTACATTATTGATCTAATCATATGGTTCGTTTCGTTTTGAAAGGCTTACAAAACGGTTTCTCGTCATTTTCGATCCCACGCATAGTCCATCGCAGTCATGTGATGTCAAACTTGATTAATTCTACGTGTTCTGTCGTCAATAACGATGTTATTTCAAAATTGTTATTCTACAAAATACGTATAATATTATATTGTATTAAATTATGTTATATTCTATAAATCGCCCTGCTTATTCTCGTTGCAAGAAAAGTTATTTCGATAAACTTTCGGTACGATAATGACAAAAATGAATCGTTTTAAGAATAAATACACGAAATCTTCGTCAATTTTTTATTCATACCAACGACAACTTGGATCTTAGAATACACAAGTATTGATTTTCAGGATTACCGTCTGCTCTGTAAGCTCCAAAACGTTCTTGCGTCGAGCCCAGCCAGAATGGGTTCCACAAAGACTATTCGTCACGGCATTGAGAGAAAAGCAATTTTATGCGGATCGAGTACAGACTGAATCGGATTGGAACCTAATCAATAGGGAAAATTGAAGTGAACTTCTATACACGCTATAGTATATAAAATATGATCTAGAATTCAAACATAAAGTAACAAAATATACGATTAATTATGTTAATAATTACAATGTTATCATTTTTTAATACAATACCAAACAATTTTATTTTATATAATTTTAAGCTACGGTAAAGTGAAAATATTATATAAAATATATTTAATAACAAAAATTAAACGATTACTTTAAATAATAATTTCATAATACAAATTTTTTTGTCAAAAAGACGGCCCCAAATTTATTTTATCAAATTATAATATTTAATCATTATAAAATCCGATCTCTCTCGATCGATGGGCGATCTTCTTTCGGAGCGACGAATGAACGCTGACGCGATCGACGTGCCTGTTGTATCTTGCCAACGATATAAGAATCTTCGCATTCTTCCCGGCTTCTATTTTTATCGGTCGCCGACACTCAGCGCCAACCAACGCGACCGCCTTCCACGTTCCAGCTAGTTGGCACACGATCGGAAAAAAGATTCGCAGGTGATCAGAAGCCTGTCCTGTATTTCGTTGGGAGGCGCGCACGCTGGATACGCCCGACTGGAATCCCTATTACCGTGACTTGCGAGCTACCACGCTGCTAACATTCGGCACACGGATGCGTAACAGACGCGTATTACTCGGGTGCACGCGCGTGGGAACCGCGCGTGGTTACGGCAGGTCACCGCGGGCATCGCGAGAATTTCGTATAATGTATTAAAATGGATACTTCTGCTCGATAAGAGCAGGCCTTAATGGCGTAGATAAACAAGTAATTAGAGGTGCGTTTTGCCGGCAGACGTAACGCCTTAATTATGCCGGCGGCATCGAACTTGGCTGGTAATCACGATAATTTCACTGGAAATCCTTGTTCCGGATTTTCCATCATCTTTCAGGAATATACGCTGATGTCCAATGCGTAATCAATTATTCATGCACTATTAATACAAATACAAAAAGTCGTGCGTATTCCATAAAATTTTTAATGAAGATAAAACGAGGAGGAAAAAGATAGCGGATGGAAACAATGACGAAGGCTTGTGGTTTAGAAAGAGAATTCGATTTTAAAATACCTTCTCTCCTAGAAATAAGGAAAGAAGATTTTCCAGGAGCTTAGTCAGGAGCACAATTTCCGTACAACGGAACATGAAATGCATAAGTGATATATATCGTTTCAACATATATTGCAATGTCTGGGGACACTGCGATGACTAACTTTAATGGAGTTACATTTAATAAAGATCGATTAATCAATTCCGATGAAATTTCATAAATATATATAAGCTCTGCATAGCTATATAATTTCATCGAACTTGATTAGTTTTACCACTGGCCTGTATTAAGAGTAATCCATCGAATTAATCATCGCCGTGTCCACGTAAATTGCTGCGTATCGAACGCACCAAGTCACACAGTCATAATTTTAAAGAGCGATAGGGTATGAATGAAGCATATTAGTATTCAGCCGTATATCACGGAGCTGACTCAGCTGAAGTATCGATACGCTTCATTCATACCCTATCGCTCTTTAAAAGATATGGACCGCACCGCACGCAGTGCAGCTCGCAGTTTGGGAAACGCTACCCCCCCCCCTCCCTCCCCGCGAGAGACGTATTCGTCATCGCGCACACCCCAGAAGTCCACAGCGCGACAGATGGGCCGCCTCCATCCCTTATACATCCCGGCAAGACATATCGCGGCAAGACACGTGCGCACGCATATTCGTGCATACGTAACGCGTGCGGCGCAACGCAACCGCGTGAACTTGGTGCACGGCGATGCAGCGTGCGTAACACTTTGCCGTGCGGCGCGGCCTTACACGTTCCACGGCAATCCCGATCGGATTAGACGCACCGTTGGCGAGCGCAATGTGTCTCGCATATTACCGTCACGCTTGGCCGATCCTGTACCTCCGTGGCGCCAACCTGGTTGCTCCCTTTCCCTCCTCCTCCTTCCCGCCCCCGCATTCCCCCCTCGTCGTCGTCCTCTTATCCTCCCGCGCATCTCTCACCCTCGCGCGGTCCCCTCGTCCGTTCTCTCTTTCTCTCACTTCGCCGCTTCCTGCTCGATTACGGCGCGAAGATAATGTATACAATAACGTATAAGAGTTCACCGGGGTGGCTCTGATAACGAATGATAGGAATTTAAATGAGTATGCATTCCCAGGCGCATTCTTCCGTTGTTGCCCGACGTTGTATGGATCCTTTACCGTGGAAATTGCCTCGCGCGAATTCTCCGCGGCTTATATCCTCAGAAAGCTGTCGCTATCGAAACATCTCATTAATGGCTTTATCGTCCGGCACTTCCGTCGTCTCTTTCACGCAGATACGTAGGCGCTATTTCGCAGGAACATACGTTACTGTGAATAACTTCTTTTCGCGTTTTACCGCGAACGAAGTCGAGGCGACACCGCGCGCGCGCGAGATGGAAGATAAAGAGAAGCGAAATTGTAAAAAGAAGTACCGCGAAAGAAGGAAAGTAAATGAACGTTATCGACGTTAAACGCTCCACAGCCGATGATTTACACGCGCCTTAAATCGTCGACACCGGAGGATCTCCGGGAATCTGAGAGGTAGGTAGTCTCCGTGTATGACCGGTAATTCGTGCCACGAAATTACCGTCGCCGTTAATACACCGCCGGTGATTTATTCGCGAATCCTTTCCGGCCTAACGAGGATTCTACGTGTCAACCGTAGAAATACACCGACGCCACCGGTGGAAACCTGTCATTCTTATTACGACACGGAACCCCGACTTGGCGTGAAAGGGGAGAAAGAGAAAAAGAGAGAGAGGACGAGGAAGAAGAGGCAGAGGCCGCAGAAGTGCGGAGATGCGCGCGGCTTTTTCGCGAAGAGTATACACGCCGTACCTGTCCGCTGAAATCCTATTTCCATCGTGAACTTTACGACCCGCCTGTACCGTCGCCCATTGACGAATAAATCACTCTTCTCGGCGGAGAGGCGGCTTCTCCTCGGGACTTACACACATAGAAGCGAGAGGATGAGGAACGAGAGGGCGAGACGAAAGGGGAAATTCGATTAGATGGAGCCGTCTTCCGCTCGAGTTAGACTTCCTCCTGCCTTCCGATTCGATGGCCTTTGCTCCGCCAAGATTCGACGTGCGTGAAGAACCTTTGATCATGTCGAAGCGTCAATAACTGAATCTTTTCGTCACGACGAAGCCTAGTCTAATATTAAGTTTCATTCAAAGAAATACCACGAGAACTACTTTCCAGCTGTTTCATTCTCATTTCGTATTGACGTATATACAATTGCTATTTGTAATCGATGATGGAAACAATTTTTTAACTTCTTGAGATAAAATTTCGTTCCTCAGCACTTATCGAAACTTCAGTGTAAATTTGTATGTGTGTTTTTTCGTTTAATTTTATTAGTGCCAAAATTGTTCATAAGACGAAAAACAGACGGCGCGTAATTGCCGTCAGTTATGGATCACCGCCGACAAATTTCGCGTAACGGCAAATGAGGCAGTTCTAAGGACTATAAATCCTGTGTTTTTATGAAAACAGTGAGTATTTCGCTTAACGACCGATGAGTCGCTCCTTGCCGTTTTTTTCCCGCTTCCTCTCTTTGGAGAACACCGTTAGTGACTCCTTGTGAGGATCGGTGTCTTAACGCGCGGTACTGAGTACCGGTGTTCGTAAAATGGTCATAAACAATCCTGTTGACGAAATACATCCATTTTGGGCAATGTTCGAAGACGCGGTCGTGCATTCGCAGGCGTCTTCGACGTTCCGCGTACGTCGATGTGTCCTAGTCAAGGTTGACCGAGGCACAGCGACGCGACGACTGCCGTCACGCTCGAGGAGCTTCGTTTCCCAATTCGGTTTTTGCTGCATTGCCCACTTCCCTCGGTACGTCGACAGCTGGTGGACGGATGATACCGACGAACTGCTCGTAGAGAATAAAGTTCGTTTCGTAGATTTCGAGGTTACTAGGAGGAAACGGAAAGAAAAAAAAAAAAACAGCAACGTCGAAAATGCAAGGAGTATCAGCCTTTAACTAGAAACATATCTGCGAAAAGGAAAAAGTGTAAGTAAAGAATCTTAAATCTCATTCTCACATGGTATATTACACGCCAGCATTGATAACTTTGACAATAAAAATTTGAGATTTTCTTCTCTTTATTCGAAATGCGTTAATGTAATAATAAATACTTGATACAACTTGATATTCTTTTCCTGTTTCCTGATCCTACAGGATATTTACATCCGTGGATTCAGTTGGAATATAGTTAACGAATAGACACTATTCGAAGTGTTAACATGTAGCTCCGCGATGCTAACAATGGGCTAACTGTTACCGCGAGAATGATTTCCACGCTTCTTACTACTTCTCCTCGTCTTCCTCTCTCTTTTGCGCTCGGCGACTAAACCCATATAAAGATACCCCACGTACAACGCACGACGTGCCTATTCTTTTCCCGTTTCTTCCGCTTCTCGCTTCTCTTTGCATGCTATTCTGTTCATCTCTGTGAGGCCGGCAGATAGTCCGTCCGGATAGATCTATCTGCGCGCGCAAGCGTTCATCTTATAAAGTGCAACTTGTACGGTAATCTGAAAATAAGGAATCCTTCTTACAGTAAATTGAATGGTCAAATGGCAAATCGCATCATCTATAAACGTGATCGCACGAATCACGCGGTCTTGGACATGCATAAGAAGTTAAACGGGAAAGATAGGATTTATTAAGGAGCGTCAGATCAATTTTTGCACCTTCTCCTTTCACCCACAGAATTATAAACGCTCTTAGAATCATTATGGATACAATTCCAGAAATAGTTGACTTGAAGTAGTATCGGCCGGTTCTTCCTGCGACTTCTTGCCAGACCTGTCACGAGCGTGACACATCGCTTCGCTTCCACTCTCGAATCGCGACATCGGCGAAGCGCCGAAACCTGTCACGTTCATTAATCAGTCTTCTCGGAAAAAGCTTCAGGAAGAGGACGCGAGGAAGAGTGAAGTACGAAGAAAAAGGGGTGAAGTGGATCGCTGACGAGGAGGACCGAGAGGACAGGGAGGGGGGGAGGGGGGCCTGTCAGGTACCGGGCATCGCCGTAATATGTCTGCCCAAAAAGGTTGTCGCGCGTTAAACGCGTAAGCCGGGTGCAGGAAGATGGAACGTCGGGAACGTTCAGCGAATACCAACGGCTCATTTACCAATTTTCGGAGAGATCTCCGTACCAGCCGGGGGGACGTATCGCGAGAAAAAGTAAGAGGTGGAAAGGAAGAAGGAGAAGGAAAGCAGCACGAGTAGCAAAAAGGAAGAGGAGGACGAGTACCCTTCTTGACTTCCCTACGTACTCCGCAGGGTCTTTGATTCGCGGTGACGCGGTATAAATAGAAACCTGCTCCTTCTTACAGGCCGAACCACTCACGGCCTCCCCCTGCCGCCCTCCCCACGTCACCCCTCCCGGTCGTTTCACCGCATCTCGTTCTCCTCCTCGCTCATCTTCTTCTTCTTCTTCTCCTTCTTCTCTCATACTCCTCGCCCCTCTTCAGGAGTTCTTGCAGGACTCTGCCCTGCGCGCTTTGCTCCTCCCGTTTCACTCCGCTCCGAGGTAACCTGTTATTTCAGGATTGCGAATCACCGGGTGTTTTTGCGGGTCTCCCGGCGTACGGCACTATAAATATCAAAGTCTTTCTCTCTTTCCTTCTGCTCGCAGGCTGTTCGTCCGTACGACGACGACACGACGACGCGAGGACGCGGACGCGGACGAAACTCCTGCGTCTTCTCTTCCCAGAAAATCGAAACGAGGCGCCTCTTCGTGGCATCTGTCACGCGCGACTACAACCCCCGTAATTAAACAAGATCACTGCCGAGCCGGACGACCTGCGTGTACAGTATATACGTATCTACCCCCATGCGTATATATACGTTATGGAACATCGACGTAAGAAATACCTCGCGAGATGATATGCTTCCTTCCGCAGGATCCAATCGGACAATGGGCAATCCTTGGGAAGATTCCTCCACGGTCTCTCCGAGTCACGAAGATCCGTGTAAGATCGTGAGGATCATGTCTTCGTGACTTAAAAGAGTTTCTTTGCAGGGCACGATTATCAGTAATGAGCGGAGCAATTATTTTAATGTCGGCCGGGTATTACGTAAATATTCGTAAAGGCGACGTTTATTTAAACTCATCTTGTCGTACCTATCCCGCATATAAAGTCATAAATGGTAAATGAAACTCAGATAACATCCCCCTTCGTAATGTCGTGCCGCGTCCCCTATAATTTTTACTTGTGCACGATAGAAACATAAAATCATTTTAATAAAAACTTATAAAACCTACCTTACATTTTTCTTTTATCCTTTTAATAATATCATATCACGGAAACATGTTCTTTCCGACACGATGTGTTATGTCGTAGATTAAAAAAATAAAGCTGTGATAGTCGATTTAAAATATTAAAATGTTGCGCGGTTAAATGAAATATGCTATATACTTTAGCAACGAGAGGCACGCTATTAAAAATACGCTTGCTTTCGAAAGAAAAATACATATTTTATTATCTCTAAAATGCGCTGGCAAAAGAACGTAATTACAAAAGGACAATTAGATACGAGTGATAGCGTATCGGGAACAAACGGCTTCAGACTCGGTCCGTGTCGTAACCCCGCAGTCACAAACGCGACAGGAATCGCCGCGGTCGTTATTGGTATTCAGCGAGCGTCGCCGTGAGTAGCCCTGATTCTAGACGTAAGTCACAGAATTCTCGTTTTGGGCAGACCAAGAGTCCCTCTATTCCGGCACGCTGGATGCATTCCTGATTAACCCGCGACCGCGTACACAGAAATTCTGGAGAAGAAGGATGTTGATTTTCCGATCGGCTGCGGAGACGCGGGAGACGCATCGCGCCGGGCGGGATCGATTCTTCATGCATTTATTCAGCCGTCGTACCACGGGCATGCCCATTGGCGGTATCACTGATAACCGGGGACCGCGCTATATAGCCCCGGCACCGAAATTAATTGGCATTTTAATCTGGCGATAAGGATGTGCCACCGACCGCTCATTTATCTTTCGTTGTCGGCCGATTTACCCCACGCCGCCCGATTAATTTATTTCGACGCGCGGCAGACTCAAGCGAGAGAGCCTCTCGATTAATTGCTTCGGCTCCGGTCCTTCACCCCTGCGACTTTAATGGAAGAGCTTGTCTGCAGGGTCCTTGTACATACATATTGTTACAAACTCGAGTGTGCGCGCCAGTTCTGAAATCATTTAACTCTCGAGCGATGTATCAAAATCATAGATCATAAAGCGCTGATACTGATCTGAAAGTGAATCTTACACGAGAATCGTTTCACACGAGAGCGTAAAAAAGAAAACGAGTTTGAAGAAGATCGTCATCTCTAAGTGATCTATAAAAGTAATCTGTAAAAGTAAATCTAAATTTATTTAATGTAACATTACTTATGCTAGCTGCGCGATGGATATTCTTAATTTTTAATATAAATAATTACTATGGCAAAAAAAACTAACTATATAGGATAACTCGTTTTGAGATAAAGCATTGCTTTCCGCTTTAATTTATTGACTCAAACATCTGCTGTTGTTAACATTTGTCATCCTTCATCTCTCTTCCGCGGTCAATAAAGTTATTATTATTGCTCACATTACATTTGTTTTATAGTTACATTCGACCGAGTCAACGACTTAGCCAGAATAAACGGTTGGATCAAATTCTCATATTTTATCGACGTATCCCAAGTATACTGCCTCAAGGGTCGGTTAACCGTTAGCTTGCATCCTGGTTATGTCCTGGCAATGCGTTATATCGGATCCGAGATTAATCGGGTCTCTTTGTCTCAATGAACCACCCGCCGCTTGCTGGCTAACATCGCCGATACATCGATAGCGGTCTCGACGGCCGTCGTATCGCAATCTACGAGCGATTTCTCAGAACGAATCCGCGTATCGTTATGCACGAGGCTGCATACCCCTCGGCGCGGAGACGCTCCCGCGGAAGCGCAATCACGATGAACGCCTCGCTCCAATGATCCAGATCCATTTACCTAGTTTCCTGGAAACGTCACCTGGAAACGGCAACGGCACCGGCAACTCGTTCATTCGCGAATACGATAACCACTGTCTCCGCCGTGGTGTCTTGTCGCGACAAGTACCGCAGGTCTAGTGGACCCCCCGCGCCGCCGTCGGGCCCCATCGGGCGTCGCGCCGGCACGCGCTCGTGGCCCGTAACGCGCCGTATACGAGAAGGAGAAAAAAAAGAAAAAGGAACCGCTAGTCCAGTGGCCCCCTATCTAACTGGTACATCGTTTTCGAACGAACGAACCGTTCGCCAGATTCCACGCGAGATTTGCGTCCGGTGTGCGAGGTCGCGGCCACCGCGTCACGGCGCGCTCTTTAGCCCGTACGTCTTGCCGGACGCGACATTCCGGATGCGGCGTATCACCCGCGTGTGCTTCCGGTATCACATCACGGTCAGTGTCGGACCACTGGCCCATCTCACGTTATACATGTTGATAATTAGCAGTGTAGACGGACTTAAAGCGGAATGCCCGTTCTAAAAGTCACATTTGTCTCGTAGGAAACAAGAAGTAGTATGTCAAGTATAATAATTCTATATAAGATTATATCATGTACCATTTATGAAGATATTTATAATTCTTTTACATATTAAATAATTTATTATAAATTATTAAATTAAATTAAATATTATATTTAATTAATATTATGTATAAATAGTAACAAAATTTCTGTTTTAAATTTGAGCTTATGAATTGCTCGAAATATAGACACATGTTATCAAATATTTTGTTCGCCGTTAATATAAAAATAACTATTCAAATCGATATTTGCAATGCAGAGATAAATTTTACAAAAAATGTGAATATATGAAAGTGTATAGATAAAATATTAGTGCCGGTCAAACGAATAACAAAAGAGAATCTCTAAAATTAATTCATGTTATAAAAAAGCCAATTTTTTAAATCAGACATTAAATAGTTAACAGCTTAGCATAATTAATATAATTAACATAAATTCCGATCAGTTCCCAAGTCTCAAGAGAATTCTTAAGCATGAGAAATTGTCGGCCACCTTGCAGCTAGTTGTTATAAAGTGCCGTTGACTCTCTCAAAATGGAATCACGAAAGAGATATAGCTCCAGGCGAGCCGCCACCCAATCATCTGAAATTAAACGAATCTCTCGCATCTCGCTGTCGCGCGGCCAGCTTTGCCGAACGAATTAATCTCGTTAGGCGAGAAAATTAGATTCTTCATTCTTCGCGCGCTCGAGAATTGTAACCCCTCGTCGGAGGCCAACCAAATTATTATCATTATCGTGGAAATTTCATCGGCCGGTCGGGGATAGCTGATTCTCTCCGCGATGAGCGAGGGCTCTCGTTTCACGTCCGGTTCCATTTGGCTCGCCATATGACGTCACGGGCAGACACTAATAAGGGTAGTAATCGCGAATAACGTGGGACTGTTTCAACACGGCGTAAGTAAATCAATGTGATAGCTATAATCTCCGACAATCGCGTGCTCGCGTGAATATATATGAGCTCGATAGAACACTCACGTACACGCATATAAGGGGGCGCAGCCATCGGCCGCAAAAACTGTCTGGACCATCCCGCGTGTCTGATTAGCAGCTTTCGTCGGGTGTTCGGCAAAAAATTGAGATCGCGATTAGAGGGATCATTCTAAACAAGCTATACCATTAGGCCGGCGCGATACGCACGATTAATAAACATATGGACTCAATTAATAGTGCATCTCCTGGCGAATTCCGTGCCTTCGTCGAAATCGAGAGTTAGAACACGTGTGGTTTCTGGAAGATTTTCGAGGCGGCCGCTCTATGAGAGATGATCTTGCCTCAGATAAAAACTGCCTTCCTTGAATTAAAAAGGGCGGCTTAGGAAAGGATATATAAGAGATATATATCCTCCAACGTTCTTCATTTTAACTATGGACTTCTTTTTTATCTCGAAGTCAATTTTCCCCGAATATAGGAGGATCGACTGTTAGCCTCCACTGTGTTAGCCTCGATGCCAATCTCTTCCTTTCATTTCGTACTCGTCTCGGCGATCTTTAGATACGCATATATGTCAAGTATAGCCACGTAATTTCCAAATTTAATCGACACGCCGCCGACACGTAAGCCGATACTATGTGGAAATGGAGAAGGATTTCCTCACCCGCTTTCGAACGTGCCTCGCGGCGTTTCGCCGACAATTAATTGCAAATTAATTTCGGCGCCCACGCACAACGCACACCCCACGAGAGAGCCATTGTATCAGCCAGATTTAATCCATCGCCCGTCGCTCATGATGAAAAAACTCATTGGTCTTTCGAATTCCTCTCGAAAGATTCACACCATCTATTATTAATCACATGATACATTCATTTCCTTTAAGCAATATCTATAAGTCTGAGATATATCTTGTTTAAAATTTTTTTAATATAAAAGAGACTGAAAAAAAGTCAAAGTCTTTTATGTTAACACTTATTATTTATAACACTTCACTCTTTTTAAAATATATACAATTATATTTAAATTAATAACTTGAACTCTGTTATAGAATTAATAAAAAAAATAGAGACAACTTGACAAAAAATAGAGATATAGAGAGTAGGTCGCCAACTCGGATAACTAGGTTGCCACTATTCAAAAGAACCATACAACTCGGAAAAATTAATTTTGCCGTGCAAACGTAGTACGCGCGATAAAGGAAGCGAAAGCACGAAAGGCGGAGTATCATAACGTTTGCTCGTCGTCGCACGGGCTGCGAATTCACAACGAGAGTGAAGTTGCCGAGAACACGACGACGCGGAGGTCTCCCGCGATCCGCTTTGATCTCGAAAATTAGCTTACAGTTTATTGCATTTTTTACAGCGCCTTTCATCTCCGAGATTTCACACGCGCCAGCTAAAATCTCTCATCAATATGCAGGGAGAACTGGGGAAGAAAAAATGTGTAGAGAAGGGACGACAAGGGAACGGAGATACGAGTGAAAAAAAGAAACAGCAAGAAGAGAACGGATGAAAAAGTTGTTCTGAATCAGCTATGAGCATTCGATCGGGCGCTTATCGCTTTTTCGACTTATAGATTATTGATTATCGCACATATACGCGTATATGTAACTTTTGCAATAATTAGAACCTGATTGAATTAATATGCGATTTGTCACGGTATTAATAAGATGTCAACCAAGGTGTAATGTCAGTCATCGGCTGTAATGGCTAATAAATGAAGGCAAGGGGATAAAAGTTAATTAATTAAAAAAGTTAATTAAAATTCAAATAGATGTTTAATATTTAAATATAAGGATATTGATTCTTTAACACATCGCAAAATGTTTAATCATGCAATATGCGAATGCCGATAATGAAAAACACGTGAAAAACAAAACGAGCACACGACATCAATTTGCTTGAAGAATATTGAATATCCGCGATTCCTTGAAAGCGAAGTGTCGTGACATCATCATAGCGTTGTATCTTTATCGTGTGTGTATTACACGTACGCTAGCTTGTATTAGCTCATTGAACGACATAATGAAAATAAATTACAGTACTTAGAAGCTAATGAAAATTGAGTTCCGAGATACAGTAAAACTATTTTATTTTATCATGAACGATGATTATTAGCGCGCTTCTATTTCTCAGGACGGGTTACGTTATCTGGTCGATAATTATAGATATTTATAATCAAGCCATCTTGGAAAAAATGAAAATGTAGAAGATAATTTTATTCGATTTGTTATACTATATTTCTATTTGTATGATGTATCTACGGATATGTGATAAAAGGAAAAATATAAATCTATTATTTTTTTAACTAATTGTAAGATATAAAAAAAAAACATTTTATTTTTAAGAAAATGTTTCATTTCTCGAGAAATTTAAATTTACGAAAAATAATAAGATTCAATCGGCAGATTTTGTTTTTTACATTGCCAAAATTATAGCCATTTATGTGTTGATACTTACAGAATAATATTATTAAAAAAATTATTTACCTCTGTTTTTCTGTCTACTTCCTTACAAATAATTAGTGAAACAACATATATTTCTTTTTCTAAACTATCTTAAATTGACATCGTTACTCTCTTCTCATAGAATCATCTTCTCGCTTCGAGAATCTTTCTGTATTCCAAATTGATCGCGTATTATCTAATGTATCACAGTGTTACATCGCGAATCGGTCGCTGTAAATCGGCTCTTAAATCCCGCCTCACAGCGGGACGCTTTCGAGTATTACAAAACGATTGTCCAGATGCGTTGTCGGGGCGCTCCATTCTTTTCGAGTTGCCGACTTCGTTTCTCGGACGCTACGCGAGGCTCACCGTCCCTGACCGTTCGCGCCTGACAGGAGGATCCTTCTCACGTTTAGTCATCCTCCCGGCGCGGCGACGACGATCGCGCAAACGATCGCGGACCTAAGAGGAGGAAGAAAAGAAGCGCCGCACGCGGAGATCGCAATCGCATCCCGAGCTACGACATCGTCGACGAATCTCGAACCCGGGGATGGCTGCAACCTCCGCGATCGCGCTGACCGGTTCGTGATGTCATTCGGCATTTCCGTTTCGAAAAGGACGATACCCGCGTGGCCGCGTCATCCTCCAACCCTCCGTCTCCGAGTCGGGAAAAGGCAAATCGCGGTCTCCGGTTTGCGTTCCGCTGCGTGGAGTTCTTCTTCTCGGGCGTCCGTCTTCTCCTCGAACGTCGCCGAGGGAATGAACCCGAAGATTACACTTTAATTGCCTTCGCGCCGTAGAGATTGCCGCTTGTCAAATTTTTCGCTACAGACCACTGATGCAAAATCAGCTCGTCAAAAACACGTTTCCTATGTACATACAAGCCGAGTGGAATATGTTATAAGTCGATGCCGTAAAGGTGTCGTGCGTGTCACGGGGTAAAACGAGTTATACCGCGAATAACATTGCCAAACTGTATTTATGAATGCCGCGGGAAGCACATTTTTTTCCTCTTTCTTAACGAGAATAACAAGTTTTCTCTAGTCTAAATATAAAGAAGTGGACGTTGTAGATTTATTTTGGAACGTAAATCCGCAAAGAAGGGAATAAGGAAGCGCGAATACGCTTCGTGAGTATCGCCCAAACTATCGTGCTATCAGCTCGGAATGCCTCAGGGGTTTGACGAGAGCTAGGCGTGTTTTGTTTCTCGCTGAATGGCCCGCGAGTTTACGCGTAAAGTGTCCAATAATGGCCGACGGCGGACCTCGACATTGCTCGACGGCACACAATGTGTCCGTTGTCTTTTTCCCTCGGTCGAGAGAACTCACGCCTCGAAACAAGGCAGAGGAAACAAAGCGTCGGAGAGGGACGACATCCGGTGTACATCTTGTGTCGTTCAACTCGCGCCGGGTTATCTCGCCAGGAAAGCGAACCGGCCATCTCCTCTCCGCGTCGCCGTCCCGCGACTAATGGCACTCACGACTAATTGAGAACTTTGTTTTCCGGGAGCGGACGGAAAACACGTCGTGCCTCGAGTGCCCAGCGAGGATTTCGTCCCGCGCCATTGACGTGGACGCGAGAGGCGTGCGCCCATGGCAAGGAAACGTTCGCGGAAGTAATACCTTTTGTGACAGATTTCCCCGACGACTAACGAGAAGCGATGCGACTAATATCGCTCCATTAAAGTAATTTTGCGAGGCGAGGTGACGCCAACGTCTCATTGGGATCTGAGCTCTATTTGTCGATTACATCGGCGAAAAAGGACGAGCGACGGTTCCCAAGGAGTTAAAGAAGCGAGACGCACGTACGAACTTCCGTACCTCGAGCTGGCGGTATTCCTCTCCCCTCTCGACCGGAGGTCTCGCTCAACGTAAACGTATTAACGGACGAAAGCATATCGCATCGTCATACAATATAATCTATTAGCGATCAAAGGACTCGTGTTCCCCCGACGCCATCCGGCCTCCATGCGGCGGGAATTGGCTTTTTTCCGAGGCATGTGAATGAAACTGACACGTTCGCATGATGGGAATACCTTGGCGAACGCAGGACGACGGGCGCCACGGCCGATAGCACGGTGATTCACCGAGATGATAGCAAGTGGGAAAAGATGAGAAACCGGGAAGAGAAGCGCCTTCGGTGGGAAGAGCGTCGTCGACGACGATGGCGGGGATGACGACGATGATGACGAAGAAACAGCAGCGAGCTCCGCAAAGAAAAGAAAAGGCAGAGACAAGAGAGGAGGTCTAGGATATCATCGCCTATAAATACTCGTGCGCAGCCTCGGGCAAGGACGCGGTTGCCCGCGGAGAGGTATCCTGAGACCCTCTCGCGGAATGTCTTACGACGCTTCCGACGAGCTGCGCGCTCGACGTACGCGTCGGGCAACATTGACGCGCGCTAATTGGTATCCTGAGCGGCATGGAAAAGGGATCGTCCAGAGATAATAAAGGGTATTAGCAGCGGGGTGGATTCCAGGATATATATCCACGTACGTACGTACGCACGCGTGTATACGCACTCGCGTAGTCGAGGCGCATTATCCGGAGATAATGAATCTTGGAATATGATATATTACCGGTCGCCTATCCCGAGGACGGAAGGATACACCTCGTTGTAAATTTGCTCGTCAGCCCAGGCAGGAGTAACGGATCGAATCCTGCCTCCGTCTGCCATATCGCGACCGTCTATTATGCCTTGATTAGAGTCCCGATTAGAACCCGGGCGTTATTACGCAATGTTTTAATGCCGTGCCGTGCCGTGGAACAACGCGTAATGAGACCGCGTCGGGGTCGGATCAAGATCAAAGTTGAACCGATTAGACGTTAGCATACGCCGTCAGCGTTCTTGATCATGCGAAACAAAGTTTTAATCATAGTGTAAAAAAGAAAAATTTTTTCAGATTTGTTCTTCATTCTTTTTTTTTTATTGGATATGATTAAGATAATTGAATTAAGTAAGCCATTCTCTGTCGGTTTTAGAACGAGATGTTGAATTAAAATCAATTGGAAAGTAGAAAGAAAAAGTATGTCGATGATAATTAGAAAAAAAGTATATAATATATATACTACATCGTAAGTGAGGAATTTTCCTTTTTCGATAAAATATCTACTCGGTGATTCTCGTATGCGCCTTAACGACTCCAGGGCATCGCTCTCCCGCGCGCATCGACTTCCTTAACGATCTCTGATCTCATTGTGGGTTCCTGCTTAGCTTTAACAATTAGAATTCCTGAACGTTTCCGTAAACATTTGCACTTATATTAACGCTAATTCAAAAAGTAGCAAAAATAAATATTTCTACTTTTATTTACGTTCAATCGATTGGCTGAACGTCCGAAACGATGAAATTTTTATTATCAAGGAAAACCTTTTTGCTACGCACATGTCTCGGCTACAATCAAGAGAAAATTGACTTACAGAGTGACGTTATTCTTCAGTCGAATACATCACGATGCTATGGAATTACTTACGCCGATCGTTATCATCGGCTGCTGCCGCTGACGTAATCGTCGACTCGTGTCTCGTGTTTACAATGATTACGATCAATCAACTCCATCGAATGATGGCGACTGATACTTTCTATCCAATGACGCAGACATCGGCAAATGAAAGTTTGAGTCTTCGATCGTTCCTCGATAATCGCCGACGAATTTACTGGATTCCACCGATCATCGATGATCATCGAGCTCGACCTAGTAGCCAAGGACGCAATTGATTACAGCACATCGGTTAATTATCGGCTTTGGTTTCACGACTCGATTACTCATTGCATGGCGCGAAGATCGGGAACGGTATTATAGTCATGTTTACGACTCATAAATTCGTGACGCTTTTCAGTGTGGGAAAACTTGCATGGAGAAACGATTAAGGACTGCGGCTACGTTTGGTTGAATTATCACGTCGGGAACGAAAGAAAAAAAATAAACGGACGTTGCTGAATAGAACGACGTTGGTGAAACCGGCCCTAAATATGGAGAATGAAACGTTCTCCGGATACAGACTAGCGCCAAGTCGATTCTAGTCAAAGCGACACACTGTAACGCAAAGTTCCCTCGTTACGTTCGTTTGTTCGGTCCGAGGAAGTTACATTCTGCGTGCGCGGACACTTTTACCCAACTTAGCCCATTAGCGGGCCCTTCTAGGATAGCTTAGGCTCTCGGCTGTTACTCGGAACCAATTTCAGGCGGCAAAAGCCGCGAGATAAATTCTGAAATGGATGTCTGGGAAACGTCACGACGCGTACCGTCGTCGACGTTTGGTCAATAAATACCGATTGTTGATGGCGACGTTGAACCTCCCTCGTCGTTGATCCGTCTCCCACGTATCTTCACGCGCGCGCCAAGGACAACGAACGTTTTGTACGGAACATTTGACGGGAGGAAGGCTGCCGTGAAGTGCCGGAAGACGGTCGTTCCTGCTCATGCGTACGTACATACGTACGAGTAATATCTTAATAGGACAATGGCTACACACGCGACGAAACGTTATCCGGGAAACAATGTATTTTTCTCGGTGCCGGAACAGTTCTTCCTCCGAAGTCATTGCGCTGGGCGGATAATGTTGAGAGTCAACAACAACAGTTACACGACAGGACTGCTGTCGGGCGAGACTTTGTCACAGCCACACCGGGATTCCCAGTCGACTCCCCCGAGCGAGATTTCCAGCGACGTCGGCAGATTGTACAAAAATGATATTAGGTGGGATAATCAGTGTTTATGTCGCAGGCACACACATGCACGCAAAATCGCGTTGATGAAGCTTGCGTGATGCGCAAGCAAAAGATATGCGAGTGCGTTAGTGCCTCGGCGCTTACACGAGTTCAACGATAAGAGATACTCGCGCGTACGATGTAATGAGAATTTAATTCTCGAGAGCGAGGCGTTTTGCGCCCCGAGTCGCACACGGGAAAATGATTATACGTGTTGGAAAACCGTGTTACTGATTTAGAAAGAGAAAGAACGACGAATGATTATCCTTCGTCCTTCCCGTTGGTCTTCGATCCTCCTCGACGGATTTCGTGTTCGACTTGAATTAGACGATTGAAACTTCACACGTTGCGTGTCGTGCCACGCTAACCGACTTTGTAAATCGCGCGAGCCTTGTATCTCGATGTAACGCTACATAGTAGCATGAGCAACGCGGAAAATTAAACGCTCCAAAGCGTTTCCCTAACGCGATAAAGACACGTTTTCGTAACTGTAACTTACGTTAGCTCGCGAGTCAAATTTGGCCGCGTGATGGATTTCAAGGCCCTTCAAGGCGGAAACAGGAGAAATGATTTACACGAGGTATCCCCCGAAGCGGGAACACATTAATTCAGTAATTAGGCGGGACGTCATCCACATGAATGAAAGCACGTGTAATTTGCCTGGCAGTGATTTTGATTACAACTCGCATACGCGCGAGGGACGTTGAATTTCAAAATATCCCGAACGCCACGTGTGTAGCTGTCCGCGCCGTATGCCGGGGTTTCAGGATTTACTTCCCGCTAAATGACATCCCTCATGCGCGGCGCGAGGAGCCAATCTCTTAAAAAATTAGAGAGAACGTCACTCTTCTCCACGGATATCTCGGCGAGAGCCGTGCCGTGAGTCGCGCGCAGAGCGCAGCGCCGGCGCGGCGGGTCAACCACCTCCTTCTGGTTGCAGTTCTGGGTGATGTGCGCAAGCACGAGGAATGGTGATTACCGCGATGGTAGTCCTTTTCAAAGAATTATATGGTATTTCTTAATCCCCGGCCTCTGCCGCGACGAGCGGCGGCAGGTTAATGACCCGAAATCGTTGACGAGAATCGGGCAGCAGTTCACTTCCTCGTTTCGCGCCTCGTGTCAGTTGCGTGCCGCAATTAGAATCGGCGGATTCACGAAGGCACGAAGCATTAAAAATCTATCTCTGGCCCGGCTGTCTATCTATTACCACGTCGCCTTGAATTATCGCTAACGGTGAAGGCGGCAGTGCCGTTTTCTTCAGCTTTCTTTAGCACATTAAATTATATTTATGCGTTACGCAATTCGCTTTCAATTCGAGCCAGAGTTCTAATCAGACTTCTACTATTAGCTATATTGGAATTCAAGTCTATCGACGAAATTAGCATTTACATAGAATTAATGTTAATTTTTTTGTCCCGTCCGTTTCATCTAAAAAAAGTTATTTAAAAAAAATTATTTATTAGAGTATTTATTTGATAGCTGTCTAACATCGTTAAGGATATGATAGTAGTTACAATTTGTGATCTAACTGTTCCTCTGCCAACGAGGTTCTGGATTATTAAATGCCGCCAGACCGTAACACAATACTCTGAGAATTCCCAGTGCGACCCTTCTCGTGGTTGCTCGTCGGACATCCTGTTTTATTCGGAACTGACAGAGGGTCGTAGACGATGGAAGAATGATACGAAGATCCAAGAAAAAGGGGCCCGCACCGAGCCACGTGGTCTTGCTGAATGCTGCGCCGTGTGGTCTTGTGTAGTTTAGTTCGTGAAATAGTAATCAGTGTCATGTTACCACCTTTGACGGGCTGGCGAAGGCTCGTAAACTCTTCTAGCGGCGCGACACACGAAGTCAAGGTCTGTTGAAGTCGCAAGGAACCACCCACCATGAGGCACCGGCCGTCGGTAGTTTGGTCGCTCAGTAAAAGCCCGAGCCTGCAAAAACAAACGTTCGCGTGCTTTTATAGCGGGAAACTAAAGGATTTATTAGGTGCATTAGTAATGTACTTAATTTCTTTTTATATCGTTGTCTTTTTTTTCTTCTTTTCGTAAACTCTTCACAAAGGGAAGAAGAAGTGACTCTTAGATTATCTATTATTTTTCATTTATTATTATTATATTTATTTTTAGAATATAATTAGTTTCTCATTCTGGGAAATAAAATGCGCAATAATATTATTTACGTACACATAAAGTTGCCCTTGCAAAGTAAAATGATAACTTAAGTGGAATCCGTTGCATGCCGCAAGAAGAAACATTTCAGGGAAAAGAAAAAAGTTTCACGAGAAAAAAAGACAAAAATTGAACTTGACGAATAAAATCCATAGAATATATATGTTGTTTCCTCATTTACATATGTATAAATCTCTTCCAGTATACACGTCGTGTTGGCATTTCTATCAGGCGGTTGGAACGTAACGATGGAAGATACATTGCGACTGAACGGAATGGACGGGCATTGAAATAAAGATATTGAAATGTTATGATCGCTCTATTCTCGATTGATCCCGCATGGTTATTGAAAGCATTCGGAATCGCGCCCCTTGATAACGGGGATCGTAGATTGCTTCGGCGACGACGAAGCTTATCGTGGACCATCTAAAACCTAAATAGATGAAGTTGCATGTCGCGATCCTCGGGCTTGTATAACCAGTGTCGTCGCCGTGTGATCGACGACGACAATAGAATGCGCATCGTATGTGCTACAACTTTGTATCTACGTTGCACATACACGACGCGCATATCTTACAGATTCTACCATGATATTTTTTTCGACGATAGAAACTATCTGCAACAAAGTGTACATAAAAGACATAATATATCTTTGGTGACATTAAAATGGCAGTGAACGGTCACTCCACTTGCTTACATTCGAATCTTAATAGAATCTTGTCGTGTAAACGGAGACAGCCTAATCCGGAAGGTGTAGATTTCCCTTTCTCTTCTGTTCCTCGTCGCAATTATATCGCAAGATACATCCGCGTTCATGGGACCAAGATAGACGGAGCAGCATTCGAGATCGGCGATCGCGGAAGCGTGCGAGCATAGCGATCACCTCTGGTACATCCCCGCGTAAAGTAAACCCCGCTCGTGATACTTGTCCCCCTATTTTACCGTCTACGGCGAACGATTCCGCCACATAACTGGCTCAAGTGTTGCGTGTTTGCACCTACGCGAAACTCGTCCGCCGCTTCCTCGTTGGACCGTCGAATCATCCTGATGTCGGAAAGGAAACTAAGAATCGGTGCAAACTTGATATTAATAATTTTAGAATTAGTACGATAAGATCAGATTAAATTTACTTATGATATTGCGACGGTTATATATATATATATATATATATATATATATATATATATATATATGCATTATTATCGAAATGCAAGTGATGAATATGTTGACGAAATTCACAAAATCGTAATGCCAACGTATGTCAAGTCATACCTTGAGTTTAATAACTTTACTGGTAATAATAATAATTTTTTGTTGGTTTTAGAAAGAGTTGGCGTCTAGGAGATATGACATATGATGTATTCTTTTGGCCTTCTTTTATATAGATTTTGAAATATAAAAAGCAATATAAAATTATATAAAGTGCAAATAAAAAATCAAGAAAAAAATAACAATGACTAAAACATTATTTCAGAAGTATATTAAAGAATACGTTACACTTTTTCAGCGACAGCGACTATTGAAATTTAAAAAATAAATATCTCGCACGTTTATATATATATATATATATATGGTATATATGGATCAACAAAAAATTGAGCGAAATTCAACTGCCTTATCCATCTTGTTTACAATCCGCTTTACTGGATTGTAAGCTACATAAGTCCAGCGAACGAACGAACACGCGGCGGCTCCGCGTTGATGCAGCAGCGTTGATATCGGACGGCATGCACGGAAATCGTTCTCCCCTGCTAATTGAAACGAAGCTCATTGTTATCGGGATACGAACGGGAGCTTAATTGGCACCACGGATTGCAACGGATTATGCCGGAGCGTTTACGCGCGCGCGCGCGCGCGCACGCTCGCGCGATTCCATAAACTCACCGTGGAGCGGGTCGCGAAACGAACGGACGTCGGGAGGCTCGACGTCCGCTCAATGTACGTCGATGTTGAACGAGGAATGCCGCCGACCCGCCGCCAGGAGAACCTTCTAACTACGGTAGTGCATGCGTGTTCCGAGAGGATCGGTGGAATTTAATGGAACCTAATGGTTATAGCTTCGAGGTTAAAGTCTCGTGGAGAGCCGACGCTTTTTTTCTCGACGAGAGCTACCTTCCCATCCGCGGGTATTAAGACGCGTGTCCCGTTACGAAGCTTATGAAGTGACGACTCCGCATTGACTTCGGAATTAATGTACGTCCGATTGCTTTTTGTCTGGAGTAACAAAAGGTGCGCCGATGAGAATGAACCGCGTCTTGTCGTCGCACGTTCGTTGGGACAATAGAAAAATCGCGGCTCGAAACCGGTGTTATTATGGGGTCTGGAGTTCAATATGTGTTACGAATTAAGACAAACTTAAATTAGAATAATTTAAATATCTTTAATTGAGATAATTCACATGGATGCTATTTATTATAAGGACCGCAGCACTTAAGGAGAGGTGTGAAGATCACGTTAACATCCTGTCTGTATAGAGACTCACGATTTAATACTCGCCAATTTTCGTATACTCGTAAAGCAATGGCGAATTATCCCTCTAATTACATTAGCTTGCCAATGCGCGCGCGTTCCGGGAAGGACAAGGAAATTTAATGGAATCTAATGGCGCAGAAGGTTAAACCCGCGCGGGTTTATTTTGCCGATGCCGATTCCGTTGCAAGGACTGTCCACGGTCCTGTGAATGGAGACTTAAATACGTGTCCCGTTATAACAACGCGCGAGTTCCAGGTTCGCGTAGATTTTCCGTGATAAATTTCTTTCCTTAACGACACGATGGAAATTCCTGTTGTCGCAAATCTACGGCGAATGCTGCGTCATGCTGAGTTCATAGTCGTATGTGCGTTTCGCCTTGTACTCCCCGGCGAACATTCATCAACGGGATTTTCGTAACGAGTCGATCTTGCAAAACCGGGAAATAACGATGATCGCAGTCGCGAATTTTTGCTCGCGTTCGAGCCTCCCGGCTCAGTCAAGGTCGCCAAGTCAAGAATGGAATATACTTTTCGTGACTTTAGACGAGTGGAAAGTTTTTTTCTCGGTTAATTTAGTTCGTTCCAGAGCGATCGGACACCAGCTAGGCGAATAGTGGCGAGCTATTGTTATTCGAGAAACGGTACGATGGGTCACGATTGACAGAAAGTAGGCGCCTTCTGATTCCTAGCGATTTGCCAGAAACAGCGCGGTCTCACATCCCGAACGACTTCCAGAAGTCGTGTCCTCTTAAAGAACAAGAGCGTCGAAGTTAATGTGAAATAGTTCACAATGAGAAAAAGGCTCGACAAGACCCTCGATGACAATTACGTAGTCATACTTCGACGAATATGTATATCGATCCTCGTATCCAGGAAAATAAAGTAATAAACTTTCTGTTTATTCCGATGTTACGTAGAAATGGAGTCAATTATTCGAGACAATCAAATGTCAAAAATTCCCATTTACTTTATGAATTATATTGAACAACGCCGATCAAAGCTTTTTACCTAAAAATAGACTATTATTTTTGAAGGAGAACAATTATTATAAAACAAAATTTCCATTTATTATTAAAGAAAAAAATCCACAATCTGTACGTCTTTATTCGTATAATCTAATATTTATTTTCTTGCCTTTCGTTTTTAATTGGTCATAATATTGAAGCGAATAACAGTTTGTTGACGCAAAATCGAAATTTGCCAACTTCATTAATATCGCGTTAATCTCGCGTTCATTTTGTCGCGATTGTCGCGCGACACGAGCATGATTAAACGCATAATAGAATTAAAATCAATGCGTCCAGCCGCCTTATAATCCTGCCAGGACCTCTTGACCACGTCCATGGCTGACAAGTCGCTGAATGGCGACTATCGCCGATGATGAATCCAGTCATTAACTTGATCTTCGTCTGTGCATTCGATCGTCATTGGGCGTCAGAATTATTAGCGGTGCCTAACGTCGAAGTTGCATCGTCGTTACCGTTCGTCGAGCACGCGGGTTAACGAGTCTACGTATCTTCGGTCATTCGGGTTATTTCGTTATCGCAGCAGGAACCACGACCTCTCTCTCTCCCCCTCCCTCTCTCTCTCTCTCTCTCTCTCTCTTTCCCTCCGCCTTTCCAGCTTTGAACTCAATCAACCTTCCGTCTCTGTATGCATATTGCAAATAACAGAATGCGTTTTCCCGTTGGTCCGTATCTTTTTACGACCTGCTCGTCCACGTGTCGCTGGTCAGTTTTACTAATCGACAGTAGTTTTGTCATAACTGTTAAGAAGAGACCTCACTTTATCCAGGCGCATCCGCTTCGCTCGTTTCTCTCAGATTCTCATCAAAGACTCTTAGCAAACTGGTAATGTGTTTTTTTCAAAAGATGATACGCTTTTGTCTCGATCAAAAAATAAAACGTATGAAAATTATTTGAACAAATAATATAATTTTCTTAACCAAAAGAATGAAAATCTTAAAAAGTTTTGAGTTGAGTCTATAAAAGAAGTCTAAAGACATCTATCTATTTTCATTCAGATGATTGCAATTAGACTTTACTTCGATCGAATATTTATGTCGCATCTACGTCTCTACAATCTATTCTCTCTAATTCGTAAAACTCACCAGAATAACAAGAAAATCTTTCGATAATCGCCGAGGGTTAGCGATCTATCAAACTCCCGGAATGTACCAATCGCTAATTAGCCCTGGAATCTGTTTTGAAACAACGAGAATATTGCAACAAAACAAGGTCGAGCATCCAAGGCGAAATTTATCTTTGCCATCCAAAGAGAACGATGAATAACTGAATAAGCAAAATGCGTCGGTCATCATATTTCATAAACCATATTTCATAAATGTTAAATCAAAAACATAACTATAAAAATATAACATATTACGACATTCTTTAATATTAGAGAAATTTTAAAAAAATTATAAAATTAAGATATAAAAATATTAATATTTCATAAATAAAAGAATAAGCTAACACTTCCTTGAATGTAACTTGGCGCATTTACAAGGCGACTTTTCCTTTTAGCAATTTACCGTCCGATCGCACACTCGCCGTTCTAATCAACTGCAGGCGATCGCGAATTCATTAACACGAAAAGAAAACCGGATTCGGAATCCGCGCGCGAGGAATACACATTTGCATGAGTCATCGTCATTGGCGGCCGCGGCTGCAGCGCGCCGCGTCATCCTCCTCGGCCACGTTCGAGTCCTCTGGCGTTTTGATACATTAACGTGATAATCTGTAATCTATCTTATCTCATACGCTTTTACTTACATCTATCAGGAACGCAACAGATATAAATAATCCAACCGTATCATATCGAAACATCCTCTAGAATCGGGTATCCATGTTTCCACGTGCGTCAGTCGTGTTCTTACACACTTCTCTTGGATTTCGACAATTCTTTACAATTTCTCTATATTCAATTGTTATTATAATCTCCAAATTTAATTAAGTGTTGAGTAATAAAGTCTAATTATTATTTTTTTTAAATTTTGCTGACGCGGATTATCATCTATATTTGTGTCTCTAAAATTTAATTTCCGCGCGAGATTTTTTATTTTCAATCGCTTATAACATTAACAAAAATTTGTCGCAGCAAAATCGACTTCAGATTCACCAACGCGTCCGTCTATAACGTTCCATTCTGCGTGAGCCTTTGCACAACATCTCCGAAAGACTAAATGCGACGATTAAGGGCGGACAGGGTAGATGGAATCGAAACCAGGGTAAAGGAGTGGGACAAGCGGAACGAAAGCGGATGATGTATAAAGGTGGACGTTTTGCGCGAAGCCGCGTGGAAAACGAGCATGCACGAAGCGGGCCGAGCGAAACGGTACGACACGCACTTTGTACGGTGAAAGAGAGACAGAGAAAGAGAATGATGCACGCGAGGCGTATCATGGCGTAATTGCGTTATCGTCCATTAATCATGTTACTTATGTCCCATGTAGTTCTATGTATAGCGTGTAATTGTATCGTCCGTCCCGACGGACGTCCCTTTACGAAGGGGCTTCGTTTTAGCCTTTCATTTTTCGCCACTCGTTGTCGTCGCCTTTGATGGCAGATTGTGTCCCGGCCGGTCGGGTTGAATGTGTTTTCGAAGAAAACGCGTTCCGCGGCGCGAATGATGAAGCGCCGTCGCGATGAAAACCTGTTTTGATTTTTGATCCATCGCCGATACTATATAATAATTGCATCCGCGCAACGTTGTTAGCTCCGTCACACGCATGGTGACGTGATTTATGCGATCTTCGTACCGAGCTATTTTTTTTTCTTTTTTTTTTTTCATGCAAACTCGCGACGCGCGGAGTAACATTTTTTTTTCATGCGAACTCATGACGCACCGAGAGAGAGAGAGAGAGAGAGAGAGAGAGAGAGAGAGAGAGAGAGAGCCATACGCGAAGTCACTGTCGGAGTGCCGCGCCTCTGACCACTTTGGTTTTTATCTCTTTGCTCGAAATCGATCAAGCGCGCCGCGATTTCTCCATTTTCTTAGCCTCGCGATTGGCGGCCACAACGCGCGTCGTCGATCGTTCTTCACTCCACCCGCCGAGGCAAACGATTAATTATCAACCTGTTGACACGTCGAAATAAGTGATTATCGTTCTCTCGCCATTCCCTCGCGCGCGGGAAACCGGCTATCCGGAATAACCGCCGCCGTTGACAAATAGCGAGTGTCGGCGGGTGATTTACCGACTCGGAGATAATTGGCGACGAATGGCGAACGCGCGCGGAACACAACGCGCGCGTTTCGTTATCTCGCGGGAACACGACGGACACAACGAGCGGCCGGCACGGCGATTCCGTAATCGAACGTCGCGAAAATCTATCTGTATCGTACCGTTATGCAGAGATAACGCTAACGAGAGGGGTTATCGGCGCTCTCATTGTGCGGCGCCAGGCGAGAGTAGCAGCAACAAGAGCTATATTCTAATTACAACCTACGTGCATCTCGATAATTCCCGTCGTCCCGCGCGGAAAACGCGACGTGGGACACGCCGCACGCCGCGTAGAAAAATATCTCGCTCCGTTCAACGAATACATTAATACCCACCCATTACATCACGCGAGCATGTTTTAAACGTGATAACTTGTTCGCGCGTAAAATTCGTGCGGTCGTAACTTTCTTCTGTAATATTAACCATATCCGTAGCGACTCGTCTCGACTCGACTCGATGCGGCCTGACTGAATATACGACGGACACCGTATTGTAAATCACTCAGCACGCTTATTTAAAATCAAGGAAGTTGTTTATATGAAACTACCGGAGAAGTCGCGCGCTCGCTTGTCGATCACGATGACGGTTTACGAAAAAGTGGCACTTTTTACCCGCGGTTTGCAAGCTACTCACCTTGGAGTCCTCGTAATTACTAGCGATTAGCTGCATAACATGTCTACGAACAAAGACGCTTTTGTTGGTGCTCCTCGTATCATACGCCTTAAATTTTTTTACTCTTATTTTTTTTGTGTGCACCACCGAAAGAATCATTTGGTCCCTCGCAAACTCGTCGATATATTAAAATTTTTAAATGGCGATTTTTAAATGGTCGATTTCCGCATCTTTGCGCGTGCTTATCGCTCCTCACCATATGGAACATCATTCTGTAACTTGGAACAAGTACCGGTCTTCGACGGTTCTCCAACATGGGCGTATATAGTGAACGGAGCAAGTGAACACATCACGTTCGTTAGACACTTTCAGATCATCTCCCGTGCGTGTAAAATCTCATCCCGCGAGTTCCTGACGTTCAAGTTCTGATGCTGTAATCTGGAGTCGCTCTTGAACCGGCGAGTCCGAATAACTGTGATTATACAATCAGCCGCTGTCTATCGCGGAACTTGCCGCCATAAAATAATTTCCTCGCCTCGCGCGGACATCTCGCTTCATCAGGGGGAGAGGCTCATCAGGTTGCGGATCGCGATGCGCGATGTGCGTAATCGATCGGCGATCGCGAGGTCGCATACGCGGCGTCCGTCGCGCGCGCGCGGCTCGAGGAAGCTTTCTGTAGAGCGAACGAATCTCGTCCGGCTGCTTTTTACCATGTGTTATTAGGTGCAATAACTATGACGCTCGCTTACCATAATAGCTCGGACACGCGGTGCAGCGAGGAACAGTGTGTCGGTTGAAAGCTTCCTTCCACGTTTTTTGCCGCGTCCGGATGAAGCGCGGACGAGGCGCGACGCGAAATAAAAGATCGGATTCGAGTTCTTCGCGCGCATGATCGATGACCGAAGAAACGTCCGATGTCGACGACGATGCGAACGTCAGGGAACGGGTTTAATCGAGAATCTGATTTTTTTTTCACTTCGCGTGCGCGAGTGCGATCGCGAAGCGGAGAAGAGATCGCGTAGCGTCGCTGTAATCTGGACATCAAATGAACGTCGTAAGAAGTATCGAATCGACATGAATCAAATCTACCTTCAAATCTACACTCTTATATTTTCCGGAAATCGAAAAGAGAAAGATAGAGAAAAATAACTTCATAGGCGATAAATGAGAAGAAATAATCTAGTGATACTCGCCGATTAAAATCGCCTGGAGTTCTCGCGCAGCGAGAGTAAAATCCGATCGGCGATTTTCCACGGAGTCTGATGACGATCGGGGCAAGGTTGCGGCATGCCTTAGTCGGCGAAGGTACTTCGGGTAACTAGGATACATGCAACGTAGTTTTAGAATCCTCCCGAGCTATATTTAGACGAGAGATAGCCGTGTGCGCAAAGTGTCTCCCTCCCCGCCCCCTCCCGCTCAGAGCATAGATACTCGCTTATCGGACCATGACTGCATCGGCTTCTTCATCGTGCCTCGTTGCTCTTGTTCGCCTTCTTCCCTTCTCGAGGAGAGACTACATTCGCTTCTTTTTCTCGTTCCACCGCCGCCGTTCGCCGCGCCGCTGTTCGGAGCCTCGAGCGAACGAGTTTTCAATATGATATGCGTGTTATGGTTACGGGAGGATAATCAGCTACCGGATACTTGTTTTAGCTGGGTTTCGCGTTGGAAATTAGACGAGAATGCGAGAGAAAAAATCGCCATGTTGTATAAACAGATCGTTATCATTTTGCGCGGGCAGAGCGCGCGGGAGCGACGGCCGACCGGAGCGCGTCGCGCTCCGATGGCCACGAAGCCGAAGAACTCGAAAGAAAAGCGACAAAAGAGGAGGAGCGAAAGTTTAAACGCGGCTGTAAAAATGATACGTTTCATGATGTCGTTCTTTTCCCCCGCGCGCGGCGCCATGGCTCGCGGGGATATTACCGCGTGATTAAACGTTGCGGAGCGACCGGTGAAGCGATTCGGAATATGCCCTATCTAATGCCACAGCGTTCGGGTTTCCGATAGATGATGAGTCCGCGGAAAAACGGAAACGGAATTAGATGGGCAGTTTGAAATATAAAAGCGATTAACGACGATACTTACAAAGGCACATTAATACAACCGACGACGTTAATTTACAATGATGAGACTTACAGATGCGTTTTAAACGTTGAGCGTTGGCGTGAACGTGAAGGCTGATTCCGTAGCGAGGATGATAAGTTCCCGATGCGTGCCTCACGTTGCGTTTATGAGCGACGCGTGATAGGACCAAGAAATTAATTCCGCAGACAAGGTGCCTCATAGTTGCTAGTTGCTGCGAAACCGACACTCGGCGCCCGACCCGAGGACATTTTTCCTCGATTAATCGCTAAATTGACGTGCGGACGGGCGGCGCGGGGAACGTGACGAGTCCAATTATCATTGTCAGACGTAACGCGCGGGGTTACGCCCGCTCTACCTCGCTGCCGCAATTTGCCGGCGGTTATTTTTACGTATCGGCGACGGGCTTAACGCGCCTTAATGGGATGATTTTCCAGTCAGCTTTTCGCGCGATACGATGGCAACGCGACGCGACATACGCGCCACCGTCGGAGAGACGCGCCCGCTCGTTAAGCAGCCGTGCGTGCGTGAAGTCGAAAAATCGAAGGAGAGGCCAGACCTCTCCTCCTCGCGAGAGTGAGAAAAGAGAGAAAAGCGCGAACGTAGGCACGGAGGTACGGAGCGAGAGTATCTCCGCGGCGGAGAGGCGGGTGAGGCGGCGCGGGCTGTTTTCGCCGCCGCGTAGCGCGAGATTGAAATTAAAATCGATTAGCCTCGGGCGAATAATCGTTAATCCGTCAAGTTCTTTCCGTCGCGAGCACGAAGCTGAAGAGGGAGGCTACCGCCGCCGCCGCTGCCGCCGCCGCCGCCGCCGCCGCACCGCGTCGTCGGCGGTATCCAATTAAATGACCATCGTGACGCGCGATCGAGATCGATGAAAAATCTTATCGGGAAAATAAGTGCGACCAATATTATCCTTCATAATGCTCGCGTGCATAATATCGTTTTAAGGATTTATGAGGGATGCGTATTTCAAGCAGTCCATATACCGATTAGCTGGGTGGTGGGAAGCGAATGATACTATATACGTATAAGATCCTATCTAAAAATACTTTCTGGTTTTAGAGAAAAAGAAAGAGGGGGAGAGCACTCGATATTATTAAAAGTTTATTTAATTATTCTGTCTAATAATTATATCGGATATATTTTTAATCCAAATTTAAAATCTTATTAAAGGACGTCTTTCAATTAAATGCTAATTACCGACGATACCTAAAAAGTTCTCGATACTTATCATAAATATCAAATCAAAGTACAACACTTCGAAGTCGGCACTTAATTTGAGCATCAATATTCATTATCACGACTCCGAGTTCAGTCGTGCTCAATGTGATTTTTCCACGCTGTTATGACATTACAGATATGGAGATTATCGTCCTACGCGGCATTACCTAGCTTCGTATACTTCTTCGAACGACCGCGGTACGGAAACGTGAGAAACACGCGCTAATAAGACGCTCAACATCGCTTATCTTAGAGTAAAATAATCTGTATTATATTAACGAGATAAATAATCGTCACCGAGAGCGCGCCGCAATATGCCTCGCCGTTCCCTCGCTGGGTGGACGGGGAGGACGAGGAGGATGAGCGCGCGAGGTACAAAACTGGTCGGATGAAGCTGGAACGAGGGAGATCGCGCGGAATCCCATGAGACTAACGATGCCCGATGACTCTCGATATCCCCGTTAAAACGGCTCCTATACGAGGCTATCGAAGCCGGTTTACGACGCGTCCGAATCGAACTTTTGCGATTGCGCGGCGCGGCATAATCGTTACGTAGGGACATAGCGCCGGTCTAACCAGTCCCGATAAGATCTTTCCCAGGCTAAATATAACGTCGCACCGGCTAAATCCGTATCGCGCCTATCGGGAGGAATCGATCGGACATACGGAACACATACCGGGCGCGTCCATTCAAGTGACTTCTCGAATGACCGCCGAGTATTACGGCGGTGCGTAAACGCGCGGACTTGGCACCGATGAGATGTGGTTCTCGCCCAGTAAGGAACGGAGATCCGTCGTGATAACTTCGGACGCTCAATTCGACAATCCATATACAAATATTTAATAGCAGCTTAAACGTCTCGAGCCTCAATCTAGATATAATTTGACTAATCTAAACAGCTCTCATTTAGGACTATTTAGAAGAGCAATAATGCTTTATTCAAATACATTAAAGCGCGCGTTCTCTTTCAAGTCTCTCTCGAGAACTCAGGACGCTGTTCGTCAAAGGACTCGCTGTTTACATCGATCTATTCGCGCTGTCTGAAAGTCATTTTGTCGACGGTACCGATTATTCCGCACGATCGATTCGAGAACAGGCTCGTGATAATAAACAGAGTCAAGGCAGTCGACGATGTACAGCGATATCCCATGCTCCATATACTTCATATAAGACTAAAGCATTCCGACGATGGGGTTGGCATTTCCCAGTAGAATCCGCATAGCTGGTAACACATGAAAGGAGAAATCGAGATTTGTGTCAGGGTGTCTGGGAATTACGGCCGATGTCGAGCGAGTATATCAATATTACGCGCATTGATCCGATAAGCAAACGGCCGAGGATCTCTCTCGTATCGCCGTAAAGCGTCGAACTAACGGTTCGCCTCTCGCCGCTAAACACGAGAAGTCACAATTATTTTTGCCCGAACATTATCGCGGGTCTTTATCGGCCGGGAATTAAAATCAGCTGAGCGTTAGCGAAATATGCACCCATGTTTCCGACGTTGTCTTTGCGCGTGGGAATATCCCGCGTGTGTTACACGAGGTATGAGAAACGGCTCACACGCGGCCGCGATGCGCGCAATTATCCAACGCGAATAAATTTACGCGCGATTCCACGACGATCGACTTTCGTCTTTATACCGGCGTATGGCTTTCCGATGCTCCAACTCGGTGTACATGTACGTGTACGTGCGCGACGCTCGAGCTCATATAAGCTAGCCCGTTAGATATTATGAGCCCACGAGATACAACGAGGACGGGAGAAAGGAGAGAGTGGGAAAGACGCCGTCGGTTCGTGCCGTTATATCAAATCCAGGTCGTTACACGTGCTTCTAAAACACTTCCACATTGGGAGCGTTCCTTAAACTGCATTTTCGTCTTTCTCACGCCGCTCTGCCGAGTGAAATTAATAATACAGCCGGTTATAATTTAGAATTGTCAAGAATATAAATTTAGGATACTCGTTCGCCGAAATCAGTACAATTATGCGGAATTATATCGAAATATTATATTATCGAAAATTGCATTTTATAAAAAAAAAATTAATAAAATTAAATATTATAAATTAAATATTATAAATTTTTCAAATTTTTTTGTTTATTTATTGTTATATTAATTCTCTGTTTTAAAAAGGAAAAAAGATTCGACTTCTTAATTTGACATCAAAATTCCGCTAACTAGGATCTGCGAAGACCGGAAGACGCGATGCCATCACACCACCTTGTTAATTACGAGATGAGGACAATCATGCAATTGGATCTCAATGCCTAATTACAACGAAATTACGACGGGGAAACGTGTTTGTGCGGAGAAGAAACATTAATTGTCGTCGTCGTTGTCGTCGTCGTCATCGTCATCGTCATCTCTAGGGGCGGATCTCAGTTCATTAACCAGACGGCGTAAGAAAGAAAGATGCCGTACAAAGAGATCGACGGCGATAAGTGTACACCACTGGTGAACACTTACCGGAGGTAAACAAAGGCGAGTTCTCGCCCAGGTGACAATGAACCTGGAAGCCCTTAGGTTACATTAACAGACTCTCCGCGCGGCTCCAGACGTGTCGAAGACGTCTCGGACGGACGTGATCTCGTAATTATGCGGATCCCGTAGACGAACTGTCTCTGCCATCGCGCTTTTCTCTCCTCGTACGCGTCTCTATTTTCTTTTCGTCGAACGTGCACGCATTATGCATCGACGAGCGGAAATTGCACAAGCACATTTCTCTTTCTCTCTCTCTCTCTCTCTCTCTCTCTCTCTCTCTCTCTCTCTATCTCGAGTACCCGATTTCTTTTTTAAGCATAAGTAAACACTTATAAAGTGAAAAAAGACGCTCGGTCACGTAATGACAAACGGCTTTGTAAAAAAAAAAAATAACACTAGTCTTTTCTCAATGGTGTAAAATGTGCAGGAATAATCGTGAGAGATGTAAAGTTCATCATTTTACTTTTCTATCGAAGTACGCGAACTGAAAGTAATCTTCTGCAACCTAATCGAGATGCTGAAGGTACGCACTTGGCTCGCGAAAATATCCGACATCGCGGGCGAGCGTTCCGCGAGCGTGGCTGAGTTATCGATTCAATACGCATTCTATTTCAGAAACGTAACCGCGGCGATTTCCTGACCAATACATCCTCCCCTTTACTCCCCATTGTGTATCGTCCGCGCGCGTATCGCGATATGCGGTTATCATTCATCGGTGGCTAACAGTACCCCGCGACTGGCATCACGGGGAGGCATCGAGGATATACCCGACGCTTCTCCCCGACGCACCTATATATACCTGCTTGTCTCCTCCCGATCCTATCGCGGCCATACTGTGAGTAGTACCTGCTGATATTTTACTGTCAACCGATGCTTCCGAACCGCTGTCCCGGGATCAGATTGCTCACCGACACCGGCTACCGAGAAATCACGAATGATACGGGAGATGCCTACCGTCCGCTTCTCCGTCCTGTTTTCTAAACGTCCTCTCTCGAGCTGTTGACTCTTGTAAACTTTTATTACGATTAACAAGTATCTTATAAATTATCTAAGTAATCGCCATATCTGTCCCTCAGAAATCAAACGAGTCCTCTTCCTCTTTTTTTATAAATAGCTAAATATATCGCCTCAGTCACGTATAATGACGTTAATAGACATTCAAGCGCAAAGGCGCGTCATTTTTAGCGAGATGTGACTAAGAGCGTTGCATATATTCAGTCTGGTCCTGGTTTGGCACGTTCGCGGGACTATACACACAAGCGCTTTCTGAAATAAGCATTGATGAAAAAAGTAAGTAAGTAACCTGCCACTCGCTTCACTTCGCTACTGGTTGTGTGTAAACTCGCTGTAGCTAACTTGACGTTGTTCCGCATTGCCCAATTTTTATCTGTTCTCGGGCTAACGGCGGTTTTCGGTTTCGAGGAACTCTCTGTTTCCACGAGAGAACGTCATCCATGAAAGAGTGTCAATGTCCCGCACACTTTCGTCACATGTTCAGGGATCCACCTACCTGGTAGATCTCTCTCTCTCTCTCTCTCTCTCTCTCTCTCTCTCTCTCTCTCTCTCTCTCCCCCCCCTCCTTCCTCTAGTTATCTTCGTCGTGGTTATATGTTTGTTTTTCGCACACCTTACCGAGACATCGCCTCGCGTTCGTAAAACGATACAGTAAAACGCAGCAGGCAAAATAGGCGATTGCCCGAGAGCGAGAGGTCGATGGCCGGTCCGGCTTGGGCGTGAATGTTACGAGAGAGCCTCTCGCGTGTTATATCGATGGGACCGAATTCCGGATCCAAGATGGAAAGTGGGAAGTCTCGTCCATCAGTGATAGAGAAACGTCGCGATTCTTCGATTCGCGATCCTTACTCGTCTTTCTTGGCACTCCCTCCTCTCCCCCCCCTGTCCCCCCTGCCCCTCCCCGACCGGATGATTCGCCGATTCGCCTCGGGTGTCAATCTGGATCTTGCGAAAGCGTCACGGCATTGAACGCGACCTTTTATACGCGTAGATACTTGTGTCCCAGGTAAAGGTTCGTTCCAGAGGCAGCGCGGAAAAAGCGCGCAAGACGCGTTCCGAGAAGCGCAGTTCCTCCGAGAGCCGGCATTCATCGCGACTCCGCTCCGTCTTTCACATCGTCGTGCTCGGGACGTTTTTTCGCGAAATCGGATTTGTGCAGCGACGTTTCTTGCAGCTCCCTCGCCGGCCATCGCGATATCCATTGTTCGTCGTCGAGGACGAAAGAAAAGGCTCGTTAAAGATGCGCCCCGGCCTTCGCACCGAGCGACGGAGGGCGAGGAGGACCGGCAAGAAGGTGGCTCTCGAACGAGGCGACTTAATGGCGATGCCAATTGCACTCGCGGATAACCTACGACTGGTTTATCGCCCATCGAAGAAACCAATTGTGCAAATGGCTTAATCGCCACGGAGCCAGAAATCATCCGTGGCGAGAAATGGTTCTCCCGTTCATGACTCTTTCTCCGATGTTACCTCAATTGGCTACGGTGATTTCGACGTGTCAACTTTCTCTCAAGACCTTAAATATTACTTTTAATTCGGCAGGATTTTAATTCAAATCTCCATTAAATTCGAGAGCGGTTCTTTTCCGTTAATACAAAAACAAATATTGATACATCGTTTCGCGTTTCTACGAAGCAACACTGACTTGCTATTTCTTCTGTGTTTGTTCCTTTCCGTAACTCTCGCCGTAATATCCTCTTCATTCTAACGAGGAGTAAGAAATGATTACGATGACTCGAGGAAGCGGTTCATTTCAATGATTTCATCCAGCAGCGTCACGTGTTCTCGTATGCGCGGCGGCGGCGCGGCGTCGAGGCAATCGCCCCGGTGCGAAAATCGAATAATCGTCCCACTATAATGTAACGTCGTACCGGTTATTGGCTACGCATCGCGTGGATCTTCTTCTCTCGCGATGGCGATCGAATTACCCGGTAAAAATTGCCGACGTAATTGGTTCTGGACGATCGACGATCGTAATTACCGGTAACCGGATGATTGAGGTAAGAGGCGAGGTCTTGGCAGGTCGTAAAGAGCAGTTTACGTGCTGGGAGCACGACGTTGTACACGCACTTGAGCGTCACTCTCGTAGCACAGGCGAGAGATCGAGATCGATAACGTCTGATACGGGGAAGGTAAAGATCAACGACTCTCGACGCCGACGTTGAAACGACCGCGAGCATAAACTCGACTATTGATCTAGATAAACAGCTCGATTCCTTTCAACTCGCGACTAGTTTCAACTTGATCGCGAGGGTTCGATAAACGTGTATCCTACCGAAAGTGGTGTGTACGCAGATTCCGCGGGATTATTATATCCACGATCGTCTTAACCGTGTGACAGCCTGAAATTGCACTCTGACTACTTATTAATATGCTTAATGCAACATCGTTTCGATATGCCCGGGAAGGGATCTCTATCCATCCGAACGATTTCAACCTACCGACTCTTGTTCCAGAGAATCGGGAAACGCGGACACATGTCGAGCGATGAGGGAAATAAGATGAAATCACGTAGTGCGTTTTATGGCCGCACCGTGAGAATGTCCAAGATGCCGGGGGATGCGACCGACCAGGATGAGGCGCCGCGATCCTTCCGCGAGGAACGCTCCTGTGGAGTTCGTGAAACGGGTTAACGACATCTGCACGAGTCGATTCGCGATTAACTACGACCTACGTCGGAGTCGCGGGAGTCGTCGGCAACGACGATTCAGATGACCTTTTATAATCCGAGTCTCCGCTCTTCGGGGGAGGGTGAGGAGGGTTCGGCTGAATCGGCGAGAAAGTCCCTAACACCGTTAAGCACCACGAACGGTGTAGAACAGTGAACGATTATCACGGCGGGAATCTTTATCGGCCGATTGGCGTGACCTACGAACTCGCAATTATTATCACACGTACGCGCGACGAAACTACGGATTTGCGACGCGACATAACTATAATCTTCCATGTAAATACCGGCTTTGATTGATTCGAGCCGCGGGTGAAGAGCCGCCGTCTAAAGTGCCGGTCAAACGTAATCACTGTTATCCAGCGGGAACGACGTTGAGAAATGACTTTTCCTCTGTCCTTTACGCGCCGTAAATACGCAATGCGGGGGGATATAACGCGAGAGAAGTATTCCTTAATGCTTACAATAATACGACTCGCGATTTCAATGACTCCGCGATCATTACGGAGAAATAAGGGAGAAATACGGATCTTATCTTTACGGTTCAATCTTTCGTGTGGAATCATCGAGTCGAGGGTGGCCGAGGATCAACAGCGATAAGAGATAACGGGTCGAGACGTGGCGGTGCTATGCTCGAGTGTTTGCTTATCGATACGCTGCAAGCGGAAGAAGACATCTTATCCGTTACAGTTCAAGCGTTTCGTACCGCGAACAAAGTTGCGATTCGATGGAAAATTCGCAAATCAATTAAAAAAAAAAAAAAAATCTTGGTTTATTATTAAATTTTGTGGGATAAAATAAACAGTTGCTAATCCTACATGTAAGCGTACAAATTGAGGTCTTGTGAAAAAAAAAATATATATATATATATATATATATATAATGCTACCTTTTTATATATTTATATAACATTTTGTATCGCGCGATTTACACATTCACGCAAATTGATGCCGCAATGTCTGATGTAACAGATATAATTTATTAACAGTGTCTAGTCTTTTATATATCTCCTACAACACGCGCTCCACGCTGTACGTTTCTCGGCATTCGAAGCAGCCGCTAGAAACATCAACGTGTCCGAGTCTCAAGGCGACTCCATAAAGTATTCCCGAAGGAACGTCAGGTGAATTCGCCTCTCTACGAAACTACAAAGTGGCGAGCTTTCTAAAAAGAGAGAAAGAGGAAGAAAGAGAAGAACGCCGGCTGCTGAGCCGCTCTCTCTGTACTCTCAATCCACGTGATTCCACGAAGTCATGCGATTCCCGACAAAACGAGTCTACGAGTGATAAACTTACCCGGGAAATTAACTAGTCTCGAGGGAGCGAGCAAGTCCAAACTCGTTACAACTCGGTATTTGCTCTCGGCATGTGCTTGTCGGATATAAACGGCGCATAAACAATTTCCGTATAACTGGCATTCCGTTTTTAGAATTTCGATATAATTGGTAGAATTGAAGTCTAGAATTTTTTTGAGAAAATATTGGAACTTTATTGATTAAAATCTTTAGAAAATAGAGTATTGAGTATTTTCAAAGATTAAACGACCTCACGCCGAGATTTCGCTATGCCGCGAGAGAACCACCTTTTTTCGCCATAACAATTCCGTTATGTCAAGAGTGTTACGTTTGCAGAAGAAATCTCTCGGTTAACGATACAAGTGCGTAGCAGTTTCAAGAACAGTTTAAATCCAGAATATTGACTGCCAAGACGAAAAAAATTAATTTCCCGATTGTTTCGGAGAATAGATTGTCGACTGCCTCTTGTCGCACGCACAGTTCTAGAACTAAATAGTATCATCCGGTTTCATGACGGGTACGTGAGTAGATACGAGTGACTAGAAGTCTTAAGATCGTGCTGTATCGTCACAAGGACAAGACTAAAAAGTACGTTTAAACTTCACTCTTCACTTCATTCTGCCATAATGGACTTTCGTGATAAATTGAATAGAAACGTGCCTCGTGTGTTAAGAACGCGTGACATATTTCGTGTACGTCATGCGTTCGATATTCTTAAAGATATTCTTCAAAATATTCGTTCGTACGACAAAATTTTTAAGATGTAAAAAGTAGAGCAGAAGAAATCCGATTGTAATTTAGCGGCTTTCAATGAGAGAAAAAGTATACGCGAAAAAAAAAACACGAAGGTATGCATTATCTCGACTGGAATTTCACGATGCACGCGCCCTGTATAATAAATCTTGGCAACGTTATATGCGCGGATTCTTCGCTGGTCTTCTTGCCGCGTTTCTTTCGCCGGTACTTGAATCACGTGGTAATTGCCAGCAAATATTTTTCGCAGCGTCAGCTGAATAACGAGTAAGGAGAGAAGGTTTGCCGCAGATAAATAGACACGATTGGTCAATAAATAAATAAAGATCAATGTCGCTCCGCAATTCTCCTAATTAATTAGAACATTAATTATGTAACGCGATTCACGCACGACTGCTTTTTTCTAATACTAAGGATAGAAAATGTTTTCTAATTCCACTATTTTAAATCGACATTTTGTTAAAATTCCCGCATTTCCGCATTAATAATCGTCGTTTATCGATATGCGAGCTTGCGAATAGCAACGGGACGTCACGACGCGGCACGAAGAGTCAGAAAGAGAGAGAGAGAGAGAGAGAGAGAGAGAGAGAGAGAGAGAGAGAGAGAAAGAGAGAGAGTACCGCTCTAGCAGAGAGTGTTTACTGTTTGGTCGGGCTGTAGATCGCTTCTATCTTCGATCTGGTCTCTCTTCTGACCGAGGCTCAACCTGAATGGCAAAGAGGAACGAGCTACGTTGAAGAGATCCCCGCGTCACATGACCGCTACTCACCAGGGAATTTACAATCGCGCGCTGTTCATCCTTTATTGGGCGGCATTCGGCTTACATAGATCGCAAAATTCGCGTGGAACGCGCGGCGTGTGTCCGCGGCCGCGGGTATTCTCGATCGTGACCTCGAGCAAATCCCTCGGCAGGAAGCACACAAACGTCGACGGCGAGTTCGATTACCTCGGTCAAAGAGTCGCGAGCTCTCGACTAAATTTGAAACAAACCGTTCGACGGCAATACACGTGGTTTAAAAAGCAAAAAGACAGATCGAGGAATCGAAACGAGTCCTCGATAGAGATAGCGAGGATTGAATTACTCACGATATAGCATCCTTATCTTCGAATGAACACTCAAGGGAGCATTCATGCTCGAAGGTACACAAACTTATGAGAAATCAATTTCCATATATTTTTACATTAAAAAAAATATATTATTGTCCGAGAACGTCTACTATTTCTTTTAATATATATCTCAAGTATGTTTATACTGATTATAAACATTTTTATTTTTATTTCAGTATTATTTTTAACTTTTGAATATGAATATGATTATATATTTTGAATTTAAATACGTTTAATCTTTTTACATAAAATTTAAATTAAAAAATGAAATTTTTTTATCTCTCGCGTAGCTCAAATGAGCGTTTCGTGTACTCGCTTGCGTCATGGAAATCCCGTTCGTTTTCATTGACAAGTGACGAGGACTCGCTCTTGTCTTCTCGAGAGGGATCACAAATTCGACGATGTCTGGGCACGCCGTTAATATCTGCGTACGTAATAACGAGTGCTCTCGTGCAACATGCGGCATTATTCGACACTTCCACGCAATGAACGCGTAGGTGATGCTGAACACATCGAATGCCGATAGCGCGTCCGAGTGACGACGTTTCATCCCCGATGAACGCCAAAGAGTCGACGAATTTTTAACCAGTTTTTAGATTTAACGCCGTTATCTCGCGCGTTTTGTCGAGCCACGCGACAAAACATCGGAGCCAACGAATGGCTCGCCGGCGGCTGTGGCAGCGAGGCATAATTTAAGTTGCGTAATTTACAATCGTACGATGATTTACGGAATTTGAGTATTTCGATGTAAAAACACAATCTCGAATGCGAGAAGATAATGTGGTACCGTTACCACCGGACGCGCCGGATCGCCAGATAGGGAATTATTAAACAAGATATCTTCGAAATTATTTGGCATTCGACAAAAACGTCGGCGTTCTGCCAATCACATTACGGATTTACCATACGCTTCATCATTATTTCGCAATTTAGCGCCATCGGATGTCAAATAAATCGCAACGATGATCTAACAGGCTCATTATGAAAATCTTATTACGTTTTCATGCAAAATATTAAGGATATTCATATTGGTATAATAATTTATCTAATTATAATAAATCTTGTTCATCTTGCATTATAATTCCTGTAAATTTAACTAATAATAAAATAAACTGGCAGATATGTATTTTTCGTATCTTGGGCCACAGAATTCAGTGAAATCCTGTTTGAAAAATAATCTCTCACCTGTCTCTCTTTCTCTTTCACTTATTTTAAAGAATCTTTCAAAAATTCGCTTTCCTACGTGCAATAAAAGCTAAACAATTAACAAAAATAAAAAATAGTTGCACTTTTCTCAATAATTCTAAAATTTGATCGATTATAGTTAATCAGAGTGTCTCATTATTTGCATGCTGACCTTCCTTTTTGACATTGCTCATCCCTACAAAGTACACACGAACTCCGTTCGTCTCGGTGAAAAGACGGCGAATGGTTTATCTGGCCGATGTTTCTTGTATCGTTAAAACGTATGTCCGATCATTTCTTCGTAGAAGCGAAAGCGGAGAAGGGAAATCGCGCGCGTTGTGGCACGTTGGTGCATCGCGTGCAGGAGCATTGCGCGCCTGGAGGTCCCGTCCGAGGATCAGTGGATCAACGCTAGCAACATCCAGACTGGGCGCCATACCCCGCCGCGAGACGTTCGGCCACGTCTCGAAAGAATCGCTCGGTAAATTGAATCTCTGAAACCCGCCGGACGAGCCATCTTCTATTCGGAATATTAATTTCGACTCGGCGGCGCACCGCCGGAGACGCGACGGGATTTATTCCCAGCGCGCGACATAACTGGCATATCTCCGCTGATAATCGAGTGTAATCGAGAGATTTGTTTGCCCTATCGAAGATCGCGAAGCTATCACTCGATCGACGAATTCAATCTTCCACCTTGCGCATAAGCAAACGCGCACTCCACGTCGGCCGTTTTCATTCTGATCTTGGCGCGTCTCTCGCGTGCCGGCCAAACCCAAACGTTTAAGTAACATTGTTGCACTGCGAAACTATTTCTTAAAATATTCGAGTTATCAAGTAGCCCTCGAGATTCTATCCTATAAGGAATCTTTAAAATATTTCATGTATTATGCTATAAAGTATAATCTGGATTTTATGACCCCGCGCAAGATTCCATGGATAATAATTATGCGTGTTTGACGCGACTAAATAAATTCAAAATGGATAGGTACAAAACGCAAACGTACAATTCAAACGTTTATAATATTAAATATTTTCATCATATATATTTTAAATTTGCAAATATATTAATTTAAACTTTATAAACTTTTCTTAAATAAAGATCCGATTTCTGTTGCTTATTTGCATTTTTGGAACTTTATTAGTCATTTTTGGAACTTTATTAGTTTTCAATAAATAATTAAATTTATATATTAATACTGTTGTATAATTAAAACAAAATAACAAATTTAGATGTTTTACAAATCAAGGAATAACTGACTGAAAGACAACGTGTAAGAGCAAATATTTTTCCTGCGCTTTATCTACTTTTTTTTTAGGCCAGAACGTCACTAGTTACAAGACTTTATTACGGACTGATCGGTTTCGATAGAAAGATGCTCGTAAGCATTTTATATAAAGGTGACGTAATAATAACAGTATGTGTAAATATTTGACTGGTTACGCAGCATTCCAACCAAGCAAGGCGAACGTTGCCGCGCACCTTGACCTCAACCCTTTCTCAGATCGACGTATGCGATCGCGGATAAATCATTAGTCACGCTTCTCTCCTTTTTGTTGATTTAACGAAGATGTGCCGTAGGAATGAGTAAATATACATTCCCCGCGTATTTGCATAATTTCTGCGCGATATTACTTAGTAATTATAATCTGTCGATCAAACTTTATGCAACTTGAGAAATAATGATTAAAGAAGTGGATAAACGAATGCAAAACCAATTTATTGCTGGTGAACAATAAATTATCATTATCTTTAATATCTGAATTAATTGTTGTCTTAATCCCCCAAGTCTATCGCGTATCAGATATAAATATTGTGTCCAAACAAATCTAATCAACGATCTTTCACCCTTACAGATAATAAAGATGACTCGTCCTCAATCTTTAATAACTGTTCGGTCTTCGTTACAGCGTTATTACAATAAAGACCGAAGTATAAATTATTATTCTTTTCGATTACGATCTACGGCCTCTAATAATTTTTAAAAATTTCACAAAACTTTACATTTAATATTATAGAAATGAACGATATTTTATAATTGTAAAATCAAGCTTCTTTTCCTCTCTGATTTATCGTCCGACGACAAGTTTTATTCTTGCGTATGTAAATTTCTATCTCGGCGTACATCGCGCGATCTCTGTTAGAAAAAAACAATGACCTAGTAGAAATAACGTGACGCATAGGTATAATCGTTTGTAATTGTTGTCCGACTCTACTTCTTTCCGAGCGCGCGTATTGTGTATGGTACGAATGTTCACGCGTAAATCTACAGGTTAGTAGATAAAAAAAAAAAAAAAAAAAAAAGAAGCGACGGTTTGCATTGTCGAAGGTGATCGGTACTCGTCTCTCGCAATTACCCTTGGTACTCGTCGGTTGGTCGAAACCGATACGATCTCTCTCGCTGTTGAATCTCACGCGTCCTTGCACCCGCGCGATTCCCCGTGCACAATTTACGTAAGTAGAAATCCATTGCGATATAATAGTAACTCATATCGCCTACAGTGGTTACCGTGAGTGTACGAGCGAATCGTTTAATCTCGATCGCCGGTGAATTAAACGATCGCGGCGCGGACGACGCTAAAACGTTCATGGCAAACATCGTGTGATCGCATATTGAGATCCCGAGACAGCGCAGGCCGGAATAAACCATTGTACTGTAATGGATGCTCCATTAAATAAATATTAATGCGTAGAATAAAAAGCAATTAATGTCATTGTTATATATGAGACGATAATTTAAAACAAGGTTATACTTTTCTTTAAAGATTTATGTGTTTGCGAGATCTGGAGTACCGACCGAAAATAGGCGCGATTCCGAGTACGGGACTATGGGATGCCGAAGCTTATTCGCTTGTCCGAAATAATTGGCTCGGCAAAGTTACGATACGACGACGGCGACGACGACGATTTGAGAAATCCGATGCGCCAGATACTCATTACGGCGCGATCATTACGCGTTATACTATCTGCGTTATTTTTCTTTTTTTTTTTCCTTTCTCTCTCTCTCTCTCTCTCTCTCTCTCTCTCTATCTATCTATCTATCTATCTATCTTTTTTTTCGTTACCTTCAGCGCGCATTATGATTGCAACGGTGATTATTACGGCTTCTTATCGCTACGTAGCGCGCGTAATTAATTCCACGCCGCTCGTAGCGTCGGATTTGTTAAGGTACCGATAAACATGCGCGAGAGATTACATCGCATACGCGAACTTTTCTCCGCGAGACGCTCGCTCGCTCGCGCGTCCTCGAAGGACGCGTCGAATATGCGCGGGATTGCAGTTGTAAAGGTGATGCACGGACGACGCCGACGACGGTGGCGGTATGGAAAAAAAAAAAAAAGGCAACGCGGTGCATCGCGTTAAGAACGTAACTAAACTGTTTGCCCCGAAAGCCCGACTCACTTCACTTCGATCCGGATCGCTCGTATTATTTATTCTCTCTTGTATTAAATAACGCCTACCGCGCGGAGCGTATGCACTTTTTCCGTCCTTGAAACACGGAGGACTACGAGCGTATGGTGGTGCTCGCAAAAGTATAGGGCAGTAACGTCTCTCGGTTAATTGCTCTGGTTTTACGCTACGTCTCGATGGCGCCAGATCGTACACCCTATAGAAATATCATCTCTTCGGAGGAGCCAAGACCGCCGATTATTATCCGCGCGAGATGTGGATTAGCAATACGAATCATCGTCCGTTTGCTCGACCGCATAACGAGCCACGACTTCATCCAATACCGGTGGCGTTTTCTGGCAGGGACTATAAGAAAGACACGAATAACTTCGGCCTTCACATTGTAGGCGCTGCTGCTTTGCGAAGAAGTTTTGTCTATCCTTTTGTGCTATTAGAGTTAATATGTATCCTGTTATTGTGCTTGAAATTCGTTGAACTGGTTACAAGTCATATTTATTAACGACGAGACGCTACCAGCTCGTCTTTGTAAAGGTACAGCCGCAATAACATAAATCTCATCCTACATGAAACCTTGAAACGCGACTAGAATAACAATGAAAGATGTTTTATCAGGGTGAACCACGAAGCTTTTCCGTCAGCGTCGCTGACAGCTTTTCCGAGTCGCGGGGGCTGCTCGCAAGTAGTTCCGGGTGAACAGAAGAACGAGCCTGACATTTTGGCGACTGGCTTTGCTAATGAGACTCCTTTATGCTAATCGCTCGCGTGCTCGCTCCTGCGGATCCGCTTAACTCATGAATTTTATCGCAAGGTTCTATCATTTTCTTCGTAGGCCACGAGCCTACGGAGGAACGGATTGAGTCGTCAAGGTGGCAAGAAAGAAAGAGAGAGAGAGAGAGAGAGAGAGAGAGAGAGAGAGAGAAAGAGTGTTCTTCTTTTCCATACCAGGATGCGATGTTGCTAAGACCTCGATGGAAACCAGAGCTGTCGCAGAAAAATCGGAAACGTTCTCGAGGGCGAGGAGCACGACGATCCAGATAGGTAACAAACCGGTGGGCATTTTATTTCGACGCTATGGCCATCATCAGTTGGCGATAGAGAAGAGCTGTAAACTCGCCAATGGAAGTCCGTATCCTGAACTAAAGTTATGCGCTATTATATCGTGGCCGCGCATTCTGCTGATTTGCTGCAGCATCTGCCGCTCTCAGGATGATTAAGGAAGATAAATATGGAGCATCGAGCACATTAGCGCGCACGTAGAGAGCTAGAGAGTTACGGTGTAATCCCTGAAGGAACGGCGCAGTTTCTGAAGTACCTCGCGTAAGGTCCAAGGTAAGAAGGCAAGGATACCGAGAGAGAGAGAGAGAGAGAGAGAGAGAGAGAGAGAGAGAGAAAGCGTCAACACACAAAAGTAATCGAGAAATTCCAAATTTTTTGTGATTATTGGCCGATTGCAACAAGGTCGATTAGCGCCAACCTTGGACAAATCGATTTCTAAAGATACGGTAATTTCATTTTTAAAAATCATCAAGATGCTCCCGCGTTGCTCGAGCAAGTATTCGTCTGTTTAACGGACAAATACTTACCTGGGCTCTCTTGCATGTCGAAATCTCGAATTGGAAAGTATATCCGTAAATATTCTTTTTAACGCGCTACGCGCGTTTAGAATGCGTGTGGAGTCAAGGCAACGATATATCCTCCATATATCGCGCGCATTGAAGCTACACGGAGGAAGGACGAATTTTTCGTCGATAGTTTTACAAATAGACAAGGAAGACAAGAGGAATACCAAAAGAACTCTCGCAGCACGTCGAGGTGCGTTTCGTCGCGAAGGCGAGAGCGCGCGCTGTAGGAGTGCGACTCGGGCACAAAGGGAGGAACGTCCGTCCCGACGTTCGCGTATAACGCGACGGCCAAGAATTAAGCCGACGATACCTCGAAGGTCCTGACCTTGGCGTAACGAGCCACGCCGAGAAGACGAGAGTCACGCCCCGCCGTGAGAAAATTAATTGATATACATTTTTGTCCGGTGTTTCGCCTCTCTCGCGCCTCTCGCTCTTTCTCCCGCTCTTTACCTTTTCTTTGCCCTCTCTGTCTCGCCTCCCTCGTTACTTATATTACCGAGGATCGGCGCGCGGTCGCTACCGACCGCGGCGCAGCAAACCTCGATTACCAGCGACGGACGGCAGCAACAACGACAACGGCAACAACGAACAGCGGGAGCCCGCGCCGCGCCGCGCATCACGCCGCGAAACTCGATACAATGGGCGTAACAAATGGCGGAGCTTTATCCCCGCTGTCGTAATAATAAAGTGGTGGATGCCGCAATCGTCTTTGCGGTCGATTAGTAATGATTATGCGCGATTAAACGGCAGCGATTACGGCCACCGCACTCTGATTCGCCATAGAGAGGCGAGGAAGGGAACAGCCGCGCGCGTTCGCGCGCGAGCGAACGCGAACGCGCGTCCTTGCAAGGATAAAGAGAGCCGCTGAACCTGATGTAACCTGGTGCAAAATTCATCGCGAGAATATTGCGCCGCGCGAGAAACACTCGTGATCCCGTGTCTCTCGGGACTCGGGAAGGCGCCCTTACCAAGACCGATGGCATTCTATCAGGCGCGCGTTTCGCGTTGGAATGAAATTAATCGCGCGCAATCAAGGTCCAATTATGAGCGGAGCGGCGCGCGCGCGAGAATGCGAGCGACCGCCAGTCGAGGGCTTGATTCAAGAGAGCGGTACAAGCGAGAAAATGGCGATAACGCGCCTTGTGATATGTGTTTCGACGGCAATGAGAAGTATTGTAATTATAATGCGAGAAGCGTATTCCTCTATAAGAGCAGAGCTGTTAAAATCTAGACTTCAAATTAATACTCAAACGCGAATTTTTTTAAACATTTTTCATAATTGCAGCTTGATCGCAAAAGAAAGCCCTTTTTGTAAAGAAAAAAATAGCATCAGAAAGTGCCAAATATATAACTACGATATTTTTCTGACTTGCTAATGATAATTGATAATAAAAAAAATATAAATAACTTTAATCTTTAAAATGGGTTCTTTAATCTTTAAGAAGCACAATGCTTTTTAGGAATATCATACATTTTTCTTTCATTTGTACATTTCGAAAATCTTTAAATCACTCTTTAGTCATATTTTTACATATCAAACAGCACGATCAATGTTAGCTTCAAGTAAAAGAATCATAGTAATGCAGCATTTCTAAAATAGCACATTCAATAATATCAGAGTGAGATTATGATGACATTATAGTACGTTTGCCCGCGGTGGATAAATTTAGGTGGATTCCGCGACGCTCGTTCGCTTCAAATAAATCATTTTCCATCAGCGAGATGGAACGTCGCGCGTTTTCTTCTCCGAAGTCACGGGGGGGCCTTTATATATAAATCAGGAAATCGCCTCGTTCGAACGGCGTAGGAAGTGCAAACTCCGCAAACGAAGGACTGCTTACGCGAGAGATATATATATATTTGCCAACTTTTAAGTACTTAGTTACATGGTCCGGCGACATGCGCGGTCGCGGATGCCGAAAAGCGTTTCGTCGGCCGGTGCGGCTGCAGTCATCACGCGCATAATGATTCGTCGCGCGGCGCGTTCTCCGCCCCTTTCCCCTTTCCTTCTCCGCGCGCATTAATCTCGAAATTATAATGCGCGCGCGGTGATTTATTTGAGGTGCGCCGCACGCGCGCGTGCTCGCGTCCTCGATTATTCCGGGAAAGTAAGCACGTCGTGCCGTCGTCCGTCGAGGAGGGTCCTTCATCGTCCTTCATCGTGCTCCTTAAATTTGTACACGAGGAAACGCTCGCTCGTGCCGCTCGCGCGAGAGGGAACACCTGCGTCGCCGCGTAACGCAGCGCGAACGAAGCTGACACGCGAATACCAACGTCCATTCAATGACGCGCGAGCCAACGAATCGCAGACACATGCGCTCGTTAATCACGGAACGCACGGCCATCTCCGTTCGGGAGGAGGAGGAGGAGGAGGGGGGTGGGGAGAAAAAAAAGCCGACGAAGCATGTCGGAAAATGGAAATCCACGACGCGCCTCGATGAGAAACGACTTAATCCCGCGCGCGGTGTCGCAGGTGGTAGTATGGAAAGTACTGCGTTCGATCGGGCAGAAAAGGAATGCCGTACGGTGTCTCATTGCCACGCTAAGCAGCATCGATAAACCCCAAATAAATTCAAAGCCCCCCTTGCCCCGGCAGGTTTAAATAATTTTAACGAAGCTCCCCCTTTCACGCAAACAAATAATATTATTCCCCGGATTAAGTCCACGGGACTTTTTACGTCCACGGTTATATTATTCTAGCGTTCGCGGTGCATCGCGCCTCTCGTGCATGAGTCCGCCGATTAGTAATTACAAATATTGCTTATTAACGCGACAGCGAAGGAGAACAGGTTCTTTTGCAAATAAACGGTAATCGCCGGCCTTTATATATAATTTTTAAACTACAGCAGTACACGTAATCTTTCAACGAAAAGGTCAATAAATCTCGATTTCCCCGTGGTATCTCGCGCAATTAATCTCTCGCGAAAAGCTCTTGTACACTACAGGAACGGATCTACCACCGAAATCGATGAAGCAACACTTTGGGTCCTACTTTTTAAATTTCCTTTTTTTTTCAACTCACATACTTTCAATAATTATATAATTCTTTTTATCAGCTTTCTCATTGTCAGCGCATAATAAAGTAGAAAGGAATTTCTTGCGTTTTATTGCATCAAATTTTTTTGTTAAAGCTTACTTTAATCCCTCGTTTTATCACCTCAAGCTCTGGAATACGCACAGGATACAAGAGAGAATTATTGGATAATTATTCACGTTTTGTTTCGTGAAAGAGGATTAAATTTACAGCTGCATTAGTACACACAACTACACTAAAGATAGAGAGAGACAATGATGTGTAATACTTTTGTTACAATTATTACTATATAAATCCGCTCAATTTTACGATTATCGATACTAAACGGCTATGTTTGTAATCATTAGACAAATCTCTCTCTGGATTAGAGATACTTAAATTTAATGGAGTAATAATTCCTTAGCTTTATTCACATCTGGTATCAAGCATTATCTGATGGCCTTACGAAGAGAATAGATATCCCACAGAATTGGCATTGCCATGATAATAAAAGAGGAAGATTTTTGCATCGATAAGTTAACGAAGGATCAATGCGAATCCTTAAGATTTTATATATTAATATTACACATTATAATTCCGTGTCGTTTAAAAATATATACTAAAAGTTCAGAATTATTATTCAAATTAAATCTTTATTCCTAGCTTTTCAACGCGCACAATGTTTTCTGCTTGATATCGCTTTCGTATCAGTACATGACTAATATCAAAGACAAAAGACACGAGGTGGAAGCGAATATTGTAAGCAGGCTCTTCTCGCCAAAGTTGTTTCCTCCTGGTTTCCTCATTGAATCTTTCTTCTTTTTTTTTTTTTTTTTTTTTTTTTTATTGAGACTGCAACTCCACGCGCAGAACAGCGTAGCTAATAAAAAAAAGTTAATATTGTACAGCGCATCGTACGAGAGCCGTTTCATTGGAATCGGTATTACGACGGAGAGCATATACCCATGGAATCGGCGAGGTCACGGCGGGTGACGTCATTCATGGATGATCACTGTCTTTACAGAAGACGCGACCTTGAAGTGTCTCCGCGCTTCGATGTAGCAAGCCAGCTTAACGATCCATCGATCGCTTTCGATCGCAGCCGGCCGGCCTCCCGGCCGCTGGAAGTTAAGTTGATCGGTCGGTCAGTCGTTCGGTTGGTTCGTGTCCGCGAACGAAATTATCACTTTCCGACGGTTATTAATTTGTGCGCGTTAATACTCGAAATTACAGTTGTCTGCATTCGTAATGTGTTAATCTCTATGCTAATGGCGCGATTCCTATGCCTATAATAGCGTTTCTTTCAGAACACGCGTAAATTAATAGAGCATAAATTAATAAAGCAAAATATCTGTTTTACTCTCGATCTCGATACTTTTAATATTCATACCGATATCAAGTGTCGCGAAACACCATGCTGCTTTTAATCTTCAAGTGACATGCGTCGCTTTAAACTTCTAAAGACAACATCTACATTATTTGAAAAGTCGAGCTTACTCGAATTGAATAATCGATTACTCATTTCTAACTTAAAGATTGATCATTTGAGAAATTCTACGAGACGTATTTTTTTCAATCAGAATTCCAATTTTCATATAAAAAAAATGTCGTTATTTGAGATTAATAGTCTGTAATACGATGGTAATAACATCTCTACGTTTCACCGTACCTTGAGAGAATGCGCGAGAGAATAAAACGATAGAATGACGAAGGAGGTCGATTTCGTGATTGCGCGTGGAATAAATGAAAATCGATTAGTTCCTCGTACATCCGGTTCCATTACCGCGAGTATACCGATAACATTCCTCTCCTTGACACGCGTCTCGATTGGCTAATATAATATCGGCTATTTGCGGTCGCTTATCATAGATCCTTCATCAGTTAATTACCGTCGTGCCTTTTCGCGAAATTTTATGCTCCCTCGTTTTTCACAGTCTAAGCTAAGTTATGCCGGAGCGTCGCCGTTCCTTTTTTTTTTCCTCTTCTTATCGATTTGTCGCACGAAACTTAATTACGAGAAGGAATTAACGAATTAATGATCCTGAGTGAAGTTTACTTCTACTCTATGTACCGTTATTACCCCGTCGCGCAAATGCGTAAACACTTATGCATCGAGGGCAAGACGCGCGATCCTAGAGAGAGATTTATCGATCATTATCAACGTAATTCCATTATACGCAAGTTATCGTAAACCAAAGAATTTCTCGTTGTCGCGTTTGTTCACGTCATCGTGATTACGCATCGTAACAACCTGGAATTCCTCCATTTACAGCTACTATCAATAATAATTCCTCTCTTCGCAGCGAATATAAATAGATTATTGAGCATGCTTATTGCTAGCGATAATCGCGATTCTCCACGATTGAAATCATTACTTTATTAGGCGCTTAATTGCTTCGTTAGTTCTCCAACCATGTCCCCGTAAAAAATGCACACGTACGTCCATAAATACGTACTAAACGAGAAATGAAGTTTGCAATTCAAATTTTATAAAAAGATGATGAAATTGCATTACTCCTAAAAATCGCACATTTTTTTGTTAATCTCATTCCTTTATTAAAAACACAATAAATTATTCTCAATTGTTTTTTCATCTTTTCTCATTAATATGCTAAGTATACCAGTTTTTATTTTATGAAATAAAAAAGATCCTTCTTTTATGTAAATAGAGAAGAAGGAAGAAGTTTTGCTGTATTATATACTTCTATTTGCATAAGTTAGTTGATACAAGGACTATCGCGTTTTCGAAGTTTCGGGACAAAATCGTCTGAACAAGATCCATTTTCTCAGATTGTCCCGCATTACACAGATAAAGAGAAAATCGAGTAAGAACGATCGTCTAGCCTATTCTAACAACTAATCGAGTTAAGAGAGAATCAAGAAAATCAATTGCTGCAATATGGCATGGGCGACTCGTTCTCCCTTATACTTTTGAGTGAGTAGCAGCTAATTTCATTGTATATAAATACTGTCCTGAAATCCTCAATCAATAGTCTATTTTTTAAATACTATTTTTTTAAGCTTTAAGCAAAAAAAAAAAAACACTTGCCTCTAATAAAGTACGAAATAAAATGATTAAAAAAAAGATCAAAAAAAAAAAAAGATTCATGATAGTATTATATTATAATTTCAGCATTAGCGTTCAATCAATATTCTGCGAACGTCTTGTTCGCCCTTTTTTCCCCCTTTACCAAATGAAAATCTACATACTAAATCTCAATATCGCATAGGTGAGAGCTTTATGGAGATTCCCTCGAACCGAACCGCATCGGACGCTACAATCCGGGGGCAAGGACCGTCGAGAATGCGGGTGGTTTTTACAACGTCGAGGACGGGCTCGCCGCTCATGCCGCGTCGGGCGGCATAGGTCGAGTTTAATCGACTGTCCGGTCCAGCGCTCGCAGATGAGTTATCGATCGGCCTGTCATCGGCGACAGGTTATTGTTCCACGACGCGCGCGGATAAGGCGTAAGTCAGTCTCCGAGAGCATGCGAGAGCGCATACATTGTCGGTCGAGTCCCGATGCGGTGTGGCGCGGCGCGGCGCGGCGCGGCGCGGCGCGGCGCGGCGCGGCGCGGCGTCTCGCGAGATCACGAGCGAGGCCGGCTCGCTTGGGCGATTTGTCACCGCCATTAAGCTCACGTCAGATCGGTTTTTCATCTCTCGATCTCCCGGACTGCGCGAGGGGTGGATAGGCCTCGATTCGTCACAACGTCTCTCTACGCTCGCGGCCAGAAGTTAACAATAAATACGAACGATAATTAGTCACGGCGCGGAGGGCCGCGCGGGGCTCCGCGCGGTATGCGATACGCAAAAAGTGCATTAACTATCGGATCGCGATTCTCGCATTCTTATGTCGCCCGCGAAGATTCATTGAAGTTGCGTCGGGTCCGCATTGTACGTACCGCGCGGCGTGAAATATAGCGTTAGACGATCGCACCGTTAATGCACCGAGAATGCAGACTATTAAGGATCGGAAATGTGAAGAGATCCAAAAAAGGCTTTTCGGATTATTCCGAGAGTGTGTCCTCTGACGAAAAGGAAACAGAATATTTTAAATGAGATCGCGGAAATCAAAATCAGCTGAAATCTCATTTCTGGAATTCTCTTATGCATTTAAATTCCATTTATCAAATCGCATTTGCGAACGCAAATTTTGCAGAACAATTTTCCGTGATGCACTCTTTGTCGGTACCGCGATTGTAAACATCAGAAATGTTCAAAAGAGAAACGGAAAAATGTCGTTCTCGCTCGACGTTGCGATTTGTGTGCAGCTCTCGGCGTCCCTTAACGGGATACAGAGAGCAAAGGTGAGCGTACGAAGAAGCGCATCCAACGGATCCGCGGTCCGACAAGAAATTATTTACGAGCCGTCTAATTAGGAGCTAATTATTAATAGCACGAAGAGATCGACCATGGTGAACATCGCTGATTATCGTGCAGGACGAGCGCTATTAACGCCTAATTAACATATTCTGTGTTTCATACCTTCACGATTATCATCACCTCTCACAGAATCCACAAGTTTTTGTTTCATTTCACATAATTTTTCAATTTTTCTTAAAATTATCATTTTTTTATATTAACAAAATCAAATCCTTAAGATCATATCAAGAAAAAAATTTTTGTCCAAAGTTAAAAATGCTTGAATGTCTTTTTTTGTTAAAATTGTCAAGTATCAATCACTTCATTTCTTTCTTTTCGAACTGTGAGTCGTAGGCATATTCACAAAAAAGTGTCCATCATGTAGAAGAAAAAAAGTTATCCATGGTATACATAGTAGGTATTTTCGATATTATAAGCAGCGACAGGGATGCAATTGATGAGCAAACAGGAATTCAGTAGCTAGACAATCGTGAAATCCATCGGTTTTGAATTATCGTTATAATATTGACAGACGATTAATTTTTTTTTTCTCCAACAACTACGATACTCGTATATTTTCATTGAGAGCGTGACTCAAGCACTCAATTTTACAATAACGTCGCATATATTATTTTAATTTCCGACACATGCGAGAAAAAAAATTATCATATCTTGCAATAAAAAAGATTTACTATATAAAGTTTGTTAATTTTTATTTATTTTTTTCCATCGCTTGGCCATGATATACATGAAGGAGAACTTTTCTGCGGCGGACTTCGGTAAACAGTATGTTATTGAGACGCTAAACTGACGTTCCAAGATCGACGTGGCTTGCCATTAACGTACGAGCTCGTACGTCTGGAACGATCGGAATAAATTGCTCGATTGTAACCGCAATTAATTACACGCACCGGTAACACGGTCCCCGAGGCCTCTTTGAGCGAGCACCTGCGAACATGACAATCAATTCGCTCTGCGTATGGTAGTGCGATCATCTAATTTACCATGCGCCTTGTACCGATTTCCATTTACAGGAATCGCGTACATTCCTCCTGTAGCGTAATCGTAATTTAGTACCATACATTCGACGCCTTGCCTGCCTTAATATATTATTATAATCTTCCTCCCTTCCTCTCTTTTCTCTGCAACAACTAGCATCGTCATTACTTAAAACGGTACAATAGTTCATTTAGGTCACACGCAGGATATCCTGGGTTTTCTTCATTTCCTCCCGCCTGGAAATTCAATTGATCTGAAATGCATTACATATTCATGAACAAAAGAGATACTAATAAGTTTAGAGATACAAACGATTAAATGCATGAAAAAATATAAAAGAAGGTCCACGCTTAATCAAATTTAATTTTTTTAACAATCACGAACTTCAACGCTCGCGTTCAATTAAATAAACGAAAGAAAAAAAACGCCACCCAACATAAATTTTAATTGTATAAATTTTCAGAACTAGGGTTCTGTATTTATGTATTCTTTTTATATTTTGGCGACCAAAAGGGTTTCAGTTCCCGGCCGATAATTGATCGCGATTCGAGCAAACGCCGCGCAAAGTGGCGCGTTCCGCACGAGGCACCGATAATTACGTCTCGGTACCGGCGGGCATTAATTAGACGCGACGAAATAATTAATTTCCAGTACTTAGATCATCCTCAGGAATTCAGCGACGCCGTATACGCTTGCAAACGCACGCGCGGCAAACACTCGCCGCCGGGAGGCTCGACCTCGTCGTCGCCGTTGAACAGATCGATTTATCGAATTTATTGCCGTCTCTATCTATCGACGATCGCGCGTCGCTGTAATCGCTATATATAGAAATCGCGAAGACACCTGCGATTCCGCCTCTCCTTCCCCCCGTCTCTTCTAACGCGTCCTCTCCGACTTGCCTGTACGCATGTATGTAGATAAAATGCATCGAGCATTCGATCCGCGGAATCACGCGACACCGCAGAAAAAGCTGCTTTTCACGGCTGTCCGATCAGAAATTGTGGAGGCCTTTGGCCTTTCCGGTAGTCATCGACGGTGATTATGATGAAAAGGAATGCTACTTTGGCACAAATTCTTGGTGCACGTCGCGCCGCTGAAAAATGAATCTCCGGAGATGTCTCAACAAACGTTTATTTAATTAAACGACCGCCTTCGTTGCGTTTCCGTAGAAACCATCCAGACTTTAACGTTTACATTCGCAGTAAACAAACGCGAACGTGGGTAGCCGCCATTACCTGCCGCTCGAACAATTCAGTTTTGTGCACACAAATGATGTAGCTTTAATAAAAACTAAGCTAACAATTAAAAATTCGGCGCGGTTTGATAGCGTGCGCGAGAAAGGGAGGAACGGAATGCAATTGAACGTATTGTGTAGAATAGAACTAGAATAGAATCAACTCAAATCTGATAGAGCAATCTCGATGTTTGGAAACTAAGTTTGGAATCGAAGAAACAATCCGCGTGATTAAAAGGGAAAGGCGTCGAACTTAATCGACTCGAACACTATTCCTACCGGGATACACATCGCTTCAAATGACAATCAAACGAAATCGATTTCGAAAGTCCGACGTGTCTATCGAGAATGAGGTGAATTTACACGAGAGCGTTTGCTTAACAGTCTCGTGCAATACAAGGTCGTACACACCGGGAAACGCAATTGACTGCCGAAATTTGCATTTCAAATCGCGAGGGCGACGGCGCGGGGTAATTTAGCAAACGAACGTTAGAGATAAAAGCCGGTTGTACCGGGAGAGACTCTCGGAATTTAGATTTGGATTTTCGCGATTTTCTCGAATAAGACGGGGGAGGGAGGGGGGGGAGGAGGCGAGGCACAAACTTGATAGCGATAATACAAAGATTCTAAGTCGCCTGACGTAGTAATAAAGTCGACGAACAACTGTATAAGCCGCGCCCGGATTTGACGGATGATCGATTGACAGCCGTGGAATATCTCCGTCGGCTCCGAGAGAGACGCGCACACTTGTAAACACTATGCTAAGGCTCCATAACGCGGAGTACGCGACGTGAATAATTTACAGCCAATTATTTATATCCTTTCTGACGATCGCGCGTCTCTCCGAGCGGCGCCATGTACGCAGCTTGTTCAGTGATTGAACTACGCAGAAATCGGCGATGTTATCGACACGCGATCGCTAATATATCGTCGATTTAGCAGCGCGTCTCTCTCTCTCTCTCCCTTTCCATCTTATCAGGCTCATACGATTTGCATAACGGACTCTTCTTCTTCTTCTTCTTCTTCTTCTTCTTCCTCTTCCTTCTTCTTCTTCTTCTTCTTCTTCTTCTTCTTCTTCTTCTCCTGGGATTTTCATGTACCAAGTGCATAGAGTTGCGCCGGCTTGTATTATGCGCGCGTCGCGAGTTAGCCGCATCTCGATCCCATAATCAGGTAATTAATCGTCGAGTCATCAGCGTGAATCAGCTCTTCAGGATGGCTCATACATCGATTTACCCGATACGCATTTGCATTTCGACAGTTCATTCAGTAATTCGCGCGTCAAAGCAGAAAGCGCTCCGCCCCGGCAAACAGCCGGTTAATTACGCTCGTTACGTTCATAATTACACACCGCGTCCGCGCGTTAAGTCCAGATTATGAGGAGGTCCCGATTCCTCTTGAGGTGAAGAACGGAGGATCGATATTGGCGGCAGACATGGCGGGGGACAGAAACAATCACTGGTTTGTCCGCTGAAGCGCGACGCTATTATCCGCGAGATTTGATGACATAATGAAAGAGCTATTGAAATAATCGATGATATAATCACGGATATTAACGATAATTACTTTTACGCTCACTTGAAGTATGGCGTTAGACTGTCATCGGACGGCGCTCAATTAACTTATCTAATGGTGATTTATTCTCTTAGAACACGATTCTCTTTCTCATTGTGAGCTATGACGTAAACTCAACTATGCCAGAAATTAATCTCAAATGCAATTTATACCTACCTATCTCCCTCGAGCTTTATTTACAAATAGCAATGACATAATCGATTATTTTTAAACCGAAAGCAATTTATATTTTGCATTTTTAGGGAAAAACAATTGACAAGAAATCTTTCTTCGTTCAAAGGACTTCCCATTAATCTGATCTCTATCCGGAACATCCTTCCATTATATTCGTTACAATTACAATCGTGTCTTCCTGCTTTATTACTCATTCATAACGTGGTAGCGTGTGCATAAGTTTCAATTAGCGTAAACACAATACGGATTTAATCATCACTGTATATGCGATTATTAACATGCTACTTGGAATGGCAGACGGCTTTATCTGCTTGTATCGTGCTGTTGTTGGCACTGCACAGGCAACTCGTCGCGCGACCTTGTCTACTTAAGACACCTTCATTGTAGCTGCAAAGTGAGCATAATAATGGATACTTAACGATTCGGTATGGAAAACAGCCTAATTGCGCGGATACGTTTAGATGCGCCTGCCATCACCAGGAAACGTAGCTGCCAAGTCGCGCCGGGGAACATTGCGAAATGGTTTTCTTGGGAATGCAAATGACTCGACAAACGCTCATTCTCGCCTCTAGAAGCTGTTTGTTCCGCAAAACGATATCTAATCATCTAATTACTTGATTTCTATTTTTATTATTATCACTCCATTAGCGCTCGTATAGATCTCTCTTATTTAATTTCTCAAGATATTTTATTGTAAAAGTTTAAAAAAAAGCACATTATCATTTCCTCTCGTCACGTCGTTCTCTCGTCTGAAAACGGCATACCACTTTAATTACATTCCACAGAGTAATTTTAAAAATGTACTACACGAAAAAAGGGTCACTGCACTCATTTGAAGATATTTCCGGTGACTGAATGTTTACCGTATACCCAAATCTTAATTAACAAACTTAATAGATGAATTAACGGTGTTGCTAGCCTCCCACAACGGCGCCTAAGTTTCGGTTACACCATGAAGACGACGCAATGGATTGGATCCCACGAGCATTTGCATTTTTCTACCGGAACGGAGTGTCAAGTTCACGGAGAGTATGCTAATTGAGATTCTTCTCTCGCTCTTAATGGAACCTGTAATATTTTTTTGCTACCTGTAATATTTTTTTTGCTCGCACGTCTAAGCCAATTCCGAACTTCCACGGCAACTATGATAGAATTGCTCGTGCGAAAGCCGCTCGCGACATTTATCCGCGTCAAAATTTTCTTGAGGTATAACGGGCCATCATATATATGCGCGGAAATATAAAACTTTAAACTTTCGTCGAGATTTAGTAAATTTTTAATCAATCTTTTCCTCGGTAAAGCTCAATTTAAAGAGATCATTTGTCACAGGATTTATTTTTAAATATCCCTGCCATTAAAACCCGAATTAAAATTCCTCTTTTAATCAACACCTCGATTAACTTAATTTGGCTGCAATTTGTACCTCTTCCAGAATAAACGATTCAATTACACATATGCGCGATGTGGCGGTTATTACTTCCTGTTAACCCCGGGCTATTGACCGAACGTTTATAACTTCATTACGATGTTATTTCTGCGCGTTCGATATATAGCCCGCGAAATTTCGCGGCGGGATATCTCACGGTGAAGTCGGTAAACTCGTCGTTCGTAGCCGTCGTGGCTACGTACGTAGAGGTACGTGCTTAAGTTATACGTACCTTCGGTATCTGCCTCCTCGAGGCGTACAGGCCACGGGAAGAGGTCAAGTACTGACTGGACTTGGTCGACCTGCAATTTCGGTAATTTCGCGCGCGCGCACGTTCGGTTATCGAACCTCCGCCGAGACCCTTCGGGACCCTTTCGCAGGGCGGTCCGACCGATACCCCGCGTTTAGGTTGCCCGGCTCTCCTCATCCCACGCCGTTTCTACGTCCCCACACCGTAGATGCCGTCCTTCCCCTATCCCACCGTCCCCCGACACTTCTTCCCGATGTTTAAAATCGATGAGTTTGCACGAGATCGTTCGATACTCGTTTCGATACTCGGTCTTCCCGCCCACGTCAAAAGTTTGTCGAAAATTTGCAGAGAAATTCCGCGGAAGAGTGTACCATAAATATCCCGATTACGATATCGAGCAGCGAAATTACACCATTATTTGCGATTAACTTTCACTCGAGTTTGTTGGGGTTTATTTAAGTCTGATATATTAAAAGTGTTCTTTAAGAATAACGCATCCGATACACCCGCGTTAAAACAAACAAATATAATTCGTAATTTAATCAATTGAAATGATCTGAAAAAATAAAAGTGAAATCATTCTGTTAAAGGATACTCATCTATCTAGGAAAGAATATAAATTTAGAAGCGTAACTCTGTATTGTATTCTTCTAAAGTCTCATAATAATACTCTCATTAATATAAATAATGAATCATTAAAGGAACTTAGTGATGCAACGGGAATTGTTGTTTGATTCAATCTTAGATGGGAAATTTTGGATAGACTGTAACAAAGTTAAAGAATTTTATATCCTGAGGGATTCTCTTTAGTAACGAGGGATGTAACGTACGTATTGACTTTTATTTCTCGAGAACAATCGCGCGAACAACAGAATGGAGAGAGAGAGAGAGAGAGAGAGAGAGAGAGAGAGAGAGAGAGAAAGAGAGAGAGCAAATAAAAACGAAAGAGAAAACGTACCCGAGGAAGAAGAGAGAGTACGAAGTAGACGAAAGTTGAGACGTTGACCAACAGAAGAGGCAGCAGCGCCGCCGAAACGCCTCCCTCGTTAATTGATTTCGTTAACGGCGCAGCCATTAAACCGTAATAACTCGAAGAGTCCTGCCGGGCAGAAATAACCAGCCGCAAGCTGGCGGAAGAGGATTCGCCCTTTTTCCATTATCGGACCGGGAGATTTATCGATTGCACAACGCACGCTATCTCTTTCCCACAGAGCGGACGTGTCGGCTCCACGTGATTGGCGAACGCCTCTAATAGATATATCAGGAAACCGGGACGATTGAATGACTGCAAAGGAAGATGTAAAAAAAGGGACACGTCGAGAGGAAGCTGCAAGAACGTGCGGCACTCACGAAAATATACGAGAATTCGCTTAACGTACGACATCGGATCTGCAAATCAACTTTGACGTAGGAAACTGATATAGTAAGTTGCAAAATTACGTGGGAGATGGTACGCTCGGCAGAGATAATTCAATCACGACTGATGCCGCAACGATACGCCACTGCGTGTTAGACGAGTTAATATCTGTTCCACACGATACATAGATTATACTCACGATCGATCTAACGGAATACACGCGAGTTAGTAATGTGCAAAGCCGTCGAGCCGTCGCAACGTTTCCGAAACGTGTTGCCGTTAATAGGACATGTTAATTGCACGCATTGTAACGAGGACGGTAACCCCGAGGAGGTGTAACCTTCCGTCCGCATTCTTCCTTTGTGTTCTGTGAAATTAAATCATCGCAATTAACTCGTAGCCTTAAGTAGCGAACGCGATAACGAGGCAGATAATGGATAATAATAATTTATATTCTACACATCTAATTCGCGCCAACACACGCACATTACACATCTTAAATATAATAATCAAATTAAAGAGCGAAGAAGAGTTGCCAATTAAAACACAATTGCCTCAATTCGTACAGCAGAACAATAAATCTCGGTCGCGTCATCGTAAAACAGAAATATTCTTATAATTAGATTTCCTATTTTTATTCTCAAGCGAGATGGCTTGATTGTCTGAGGACAATCACGCAAATCGCTTTGCATTCCGGTATAAATAGTATAAGTCGAAAGATGTCGATCGCGATAATTCGACGTTGTTTACGGTACAAAGGCGTGGCGAGCATATCCGGCACATCGATATTTTCGATACCATCCTTTTTTACATGCTCTCTCTCTCTCTCTCTCTCTCTCTCTCTCTCTCTCTCTCTCTCTCTCTCCTCCCGCATCCTCGCCCGTAAACGATTATCGGGCGTTAATCAGGTTCTCGCGCGATACCATCAATTCGTCGAGTGAGTCGATTGTGGGTAGAGTCAACGAACCGAATCGGACGAGAAGTAATTATATGTTGAGACGTGACGACAAGGAATCGACAGAATCGAGGGCCGTGCGAATGGGTTGACAGTACGTAGGAATAGGCCAAAATCCGAGTGAGGGTCATCATCCTCCGGCGCGCGTAGCGCGCTTGGAGAACGCGCGCAAATCGGCCTCGCTCAATTACGGGCTAACCCATTTAGAGACGAGGCGGGCGCCGAATCGATGAGCGGGACGCGATAAAATTGCGCCGGCGTTTTCGCGCCGCCAAATAATTCATCCGTCTAATTTCGATCGCGGGCATCGCGCGCGCCCCGCGCGATTCGTCTCGGCTCGGCGCGTCTCCGCGCGCGCGGCTGCGAGGCCTATCGCCCTCGTACATCTGCCCCGGAGGATCTCGGGATTTCTCAGCTGGCGTCTTACCAATGACATACGAGCTAATTAAAGTAAACCGTTTCTAACTGTACGCGCGATCGTACGATCGCATCCGATCCGGGCTTTCATTCAGAGGGAATCGCACGCGCGAGTTAAGATATTTGTCGCTCCCCGGAGAGAAATCGTGATGCTTCGCTGACTTCGGATTTTGTTCGGGATTAAGTCCTGATTCTGTGAAGAAGATCAGAAAACGTATGTTCGGCAAACTCTCCTTTACTTGATGTGCTCTACTTGAATACGCTTCACTACCGTAAAGAAGATTCAGAAAAAAATAATGAAGCAGTGTGCTGGGCATATATCAATGATTAAAATCAATCTATTTTGTGTACAATTTATTCTCCTTTTTTCTATAAAATTGATTGAACAATGAAATATTCTTTAAACAAAAATCAATAAAGAGATATCGCAACATTTCATAAAATATTTATTTTGTATGTAATCTAATAATATGCTCTTTAAGCTAGAAATAGCGATTCGAAATGATTTTTATACCTCAGAAGCAAAAAATAAAGTTTGTCTGTTTATTAAATATTTTTTTATTTCTACTTTGTGAATATCGGAAAAATCGGAAAAAATTTGTAATGTGTTGTTAACAATAATTTTTAATTGGAATATAAAAAACGAGATAATTGTTTCAGCAGAAGGATCAGATGACTACTCCACGAATAAGCATTTAAATTAAATATTTGTATTACTCTAATAACTTACGCACATTAATAGAGTATATAATATAGTATGTAAAAAATGTATTTTATGTGTATATGCAAAACATGTGCTTTATAAACTTAGAATAGGTCATCTAGTTAATGGATCCTTTATCTATTGCAAACATAGAATCAGTGAAGAAACAGGCTTCTCGAATAAATTCTCAATCTGCATTATTAGGGTGGAAGTATCGAAGAATGCCGGAACGGATAGAAATCGAGTTATGTTAAAGAAAACGGAATCTGATTTATTTTATTCGGCCTCGATCCAAGTCGGCATTCCAAGCGAGGTCGATATCGCGATCGGCAAAACGAACGTTGTTATACAACACGCTGTCCTTGAAACGCATAATACGCCTCCGCATCTTACGTCCACCTTCGTATACGTTTCACCTTGCGTATCGACTTTCTTTATTACATAGCAGCTTCCCACAATGATGCTGCACCGGAAATAGAGATCAATTATATCTTAAAAAAGAGCTAATAATAAAATGTTAATGGCTTATAATAAATTTTCTTTTTTAAAACGTTGCGAATATTCGAGATAATTATTAGCTCTTTGATTAATTTATTATAAAATTGATATAATTGATATAATAAGCTTATATTGATTTTTGCTATTTATTTAGTTTTGTCTATATAATATTTCATTATTTTAAAAAAAGTTTGTATGTAATTGCCACTTTGATTTGTACAATTTTTTTCTCTATTTATTACAAAATTAAAGTCCAGTGAAAATTAAAAAAATTATTTAATGTAAATCACTCATGCAATTTGACGTCAAAATTATATTTTATTGTATTTATACGATAATGTATTTATTGATATAAAATATATTATTATGTGTTGTAATCACACATGATACCATCAATCGTCGATTCATCATCAACGTTATCGAATGACGTGAGTATCAAGATGAATTTAAAAGAGTTTCTATCTCGTCTTCTTTTTCTATTTACCTTTACATATAAAAACCGCTGCTCATCAAGATACTATGTTTCAATTCGTATACAATTCGGCGATATACCATATAAATCGAATTGCCGTGAAACCGGCAAGCAATTCGATGAAACTGATTGACTATTGAATAACGGGATTCAATTGTACCTATCAAAAATAGAGATCTATCACTTCTTTTTTACAAATGAACTACGTGTGTCGCAACTTCAAAGATAAGAAGTATAAAATCGATTCTTTTCAGCAAAAGTATCCAAAGAAAATCAGGAAATTAAATATTCTAATAATAAAGAATTTCTTATTTAATCTTAGACATCAATCTCAAAAGTTTTATTTCAAACTCCTATAATTAATTATCAAAATATTTACTATTAAAATAAAGTTGCACAAAAAAACGCCCAATTATTAGGCATTGTTGTTAAGGAATTAAAATTGAATGATAATTAATCTCACATTTTACGATAAATTCTTTATATAAAAAGTTTTTAAATCGCACAAGCGAAATGTTAATGTTAAAATGAAATATTAAATTAAAATGTCAAAAATATTTGATGTGATTAATCACAAATATATAATGTTGATACATCACAGTAAGGGAGCAGTTCATTTATAGTCCAAGGGGCTAAACGACGAGGGGACGATATTTGGGGAGTCTACTCTCTCATTTATCGTAAAAATAAACGCGTATTGATCGATGGCCAGCGGTATATCAAACCGTCGTTTGTTAAATAGAATACCAGGAAATATTACAAGGTCCAGTCTCATGCGTAAATCCCGACGAAGATACAACGATGGCGCTTCGCCTTAAGCCATTGTCGTAAAGTCATCTCAAGTCACATTAACACCGAAGTTGCTACTATTAAATCGATCGGAGGGCAGCGAAAGACCCAAACGGCAGTCAATTATCTTCAACGTCGCCATTCCGGCTACATAGCCAATTTTGCCCACTATCGAATATCCTTACTACGCTCCGTACTGTCGCATCCCCGATATTTATCGTCACTCGCGTTTTCGCTCAGGTTTCCTCCCGGCACGAGACTACTTAATGACGAGGAGAAAATCTGCAGCAAGGGAGACAATCACCGTGACAACAACAGACGGGTCACCATATTATATTGCGCGCGGGAGCCAACATCGGAACACCATCGTCACTAAGAGTCCAGTTTTATCGCGAACGAACTCTGTGCGGAGTGGAGAGCTGCCCCGAGCAGACGATACGCTTTTAGCATCGATATAAAATCCGTGAATCTCGCAAGTACGCCCGCTGGTCGATCGGCCATCTCTTGTTCGTACCTACACACGCGACTCCTGCCATACAATCGACATTTTTACGCGAGACACTTTTATGACCGGGGCTGATCGCCTAGATGGAATCGAATGTCCAACGAATATTTGCGCGCGATCGCATCGAGGCTCTCCATCAAGCTTTTTTTCCTCTCTTCTTCTTTTTCCTCCTTTCTTCGTTCGAATATACCGGTCCGATATACCGGTATTCCTCCTCCAAAGATAAAAGACAGAGAAAAGAATGAAGCAAAAGTACTAAATGCGCTTCCACAGAAATCGAATCGGACCTCTCAGTTACATCTCGGTTATCTTTTTTTATTAAGTATATGTAAAAATTAAACATCATCTTTATATTCTTGAAAATATCTTTCAGAATGTTCTTCTTGTTTTATCTCTTTTCATTTTCATTCAAAAAAATTACAATTCTTTACATCAAATTTATATTCCGTTCTTTTAATAGCATGGATTATTAATAACGTTTATTTATCCCTCTTGCATTTATTAATATAAAAACTTTGGAATTAACTTTCTACGTTTTTCTACTATCTATTTACTAGTATCTATTTAAATATTCTAATAAGCCGTTCTTACTTCGGAACCAAAATCAGGTTTATTCTCTTCCTCTCCCTCCGTTGATGTGCCAGCACTTTGGCAATTAAAAGATTCCTCCCTTGCGAACCAAAAAGACACACGCGAGAGGCAAGGACGAGAAGGAGAGAGGGAAAGAGATAGGGGGTCGCGGAGAGGAAGGAGCGCACGTACCCCGACATTATGATGGCGAATATAGCGCGAGTGTGATGTATGGTGCAATTGGTCGTTCGACATGGGATGCAGGCGGAGGTGGGGTGACGGAGGAGAGAGATACGTCCCTCCTTGATCCACCAAATAATTGATGCATGTTCGAGCCTCCGCAGGGATTCAACGGATAATGATGGGGGTCCGGATTCTGCCTGGACTCCCCGGGCTCCGCAGTTGCATCCCGCTCCTCCATCAACCGCGCATCTGTCCCCCTCCCCTCTCATCTTGACTGCAGACATAGACTTCCTTCATCCTTCGGCAGGAACGAAGGGTTTGAGGGAGATCTTCTACGCTATCATACTAAATTAGAATCCCGCGATAAAATGGACGTACCGTGATTGGTACCGCCACGGTTCGCACGTCAAATATTCCAAACTATTGTAGTCTAAATCACCGATTCATTGTGAAGCGATTTAACACAATTTACTATATGTATATTACATGAAGTGTTTGTTATGACAACTTATTATGATTTTTTAAGCTTTTACGAAAATTAATAGAGGAAATGTATCGCATTGCAATTGCACATTGCAATTTATAAGTACTTTTTCTTGGGTAAAAATATATATATTTCAATTAATTATATCTTTCATATATTTTGCATATTTCACAAAAATTAACATATTTGCGCCAGTATAAAAGCTAATGTAAAAAATTGAAAGTAAATAACAATTCTACCGATTGACTAATGGTACTGTTATTTTAGCCTGTCCTTTTTCAGCAAATTGTCACTTTGATAAGCAGATATAGTTAATTCGCAATGTATTTTCGCCGAGTGCAGAATCCGTGCAATCTAAAAATAGCGGGTTCGCAGCAACATGGACGTTATGTGAACGCTTGCTGATATATATTAGCATTCCGCCGGCAATCGCGCGAGGTATTTCGATAATTCGACGGAGACGTGTCGCCGATCGTGATCGGCGAGTGAATTCGCAAAACGGGGTGAACAGTATCGAGCACCAATGCGTCCCACGCACGTGGGTGTGCGTGCGAGTATATACGTGTACGTAACCTGAGAGAGATTCCTCCGTTTCTATGCTCACATAATATATCTCTCTCTTTGCGTATTTAATCAAGGAAGAAGCGACGAATATATTCGCGAAAACGCCATCGGAATATCTTTCCCTTTGAATAAGACGTCACGCCGAAAGCGGAAATTCCAATTACGATTACATCCATTAATTTCTGAACGCAATTGAAACTGCAAGGTAAATAATAAAAAGCAAGTAATAAAAAAATTAATATCCTCCATTATAATGCATCCATGCTGTAAAGCATCTATTATCCCGCTAAGAAGAATCCATATGACATAAAAAGATTTAAATATTGAAATATTCACCAAGCAAAATTCTTTATTAAAAATACTATTGAATGATCCAAAGCACTTTTTTCGTCGGTTATCGATCTTTCACGGGGAGACGAATCTAACATCTTTGTAAGTCTGTATTAAACCATCTCTAACTCATTCTCCATTATGACTATACCGCGATCCGCGTGCCCGCCGCGATAATTAATCGAATAATGGCATGGAAATATTGCATGGATTTTTCCCAACGGCACGGGGGTCGGCGACCTCGTGGCTCGTCGAGGACCCCAAACGTACGTACGTATGTATAATGCACCTATACGCATACGAGACGACGTTCACACGTATGACAACATAGAGTGTCGGTATCATCGCGCGAGAATGTCGAATGGAATTACGTCAAGAGGAGATATCCCACTCTGTGTTGCTGGGTTTACCGTTTTGCCTTCGCAGCCGAGCATCTCTTCTTCTTATTCTTTTTCTTCTTCTTCTTCTTCTTCTTCGTCTTCTTCTTCTTCGCCTTCGCCTTCGCGCGGCGCGACGGCTCAAAGGTTACAAACGCACTGACCCATGCGTGTCACCGTTATTCCCATTGATTTTTCTCCTCGAAAATCCCCAGAGCGTGCGATCGGGTATGCGAGCGCTTTTCTCTCTTCCTCTCTTTCGATCCGTACGATCGACACGTACGAAACGAATCGGCAAACTCGAGACTCTCGCTCCCGCGAGAAGGGAGATACGTGTCATTACCTTATATAGTACATGGGAAGCTGGAGAGCGGTTTTCCAGTGGCGGAGAGCTACTGTATTTGCATGATGAACGGACTCTCACGAGAGAAAGGGAAAGAGAGAGAGAGAGAGAGAGAGAGAGAGAGAGAGAGAGAGAGAGAAAGAGACAGAGAGAGCGAGCGATAACCCTCAATTGTGGACGAAGGTACGAACGGCGGCCCTCTCCGTCCTATTTGTCTCGATGCGCATACTTATTAACGTTGTTGCGGGCTTAATCATAGTTGCTGCTGGTTTAATCTCCAGTGTAATTCTGGATTTCCCTTCTGGCTCCGCTCGCGATTGATTAACCGCACGGAAGTCCCTTCTAATCTATCTTTCGTTCGTCTTAAGGGAACATAGAATGATGGATATTGTGCGATATTGTAAATCGCCCGGAGCTAAGCTGCGACTCACAACTCGCTATATCAGGACAATCAAAACTGATATAATTATACTCAAACTCTGTCAGTATGACGTACTATAAAATTGTGACTAATGCATGCCGTATAATCCGAATTAGGAGAGATACGTACCATTTCTCAAATTATTAATGATTGTATCATAAATAACGCGTTTGAGCGTTTGAACGTTGCTCGGTCTTTGCGCGAGGACGTCGAACGACGATAATGGAGAACATAGCTGATAATAGCGCTTACGCGCTATTTAAATTATCGGTTAAATAATTCGACTTCTCTCGCGTAATTGTGAGAGCCGACTTGACGGTGGAGTAAATCGTCGAGCCGAGGGATTCTCGGCGGCTCCTCCGGAGGAGGAGATCGTGCAAACACAGAGAGAGGCGGTCCCTCCGCCGAGACGATTCACCCTCGATATTATCGGAACGTAAACCCTGGCAACCCTCCTCGCAGAGTCGAGACGTTCCATCCCCTCGTGGCGGGGCGGATTTGCGACGTTAGGATCGATATGGCGCGCTGTGGTTGTCACTGCACGCGCGAACGCGCCTCTCGAGCACATCGATCATGTGCGTCGCGAAGATGCGCCCTTAGGCTAAGTTCCATCTTACCTTACGCCCGTCAAATTGAATCTTGATACACTCGGTTGACCGCGGCTGTCGCCTCTAATCCAGCTCTTACGGGACGAGAATCTTATCGTACCTACGTAGCTCGAAGGTCGAAAATTTCTCAGCCGGTGGCTTTCGGTATCTTCAGATGCTGGCGTAAGTAGGAGTTGTACCGTTTTAGAATATTGTCTGACGAAAGAGGAAGAGAGAGAGAGAGAGAGAGAGAGAGAGAGAGAGAGAGAGAGAGAAAGAGAGGTCGAACGATAGAGAAAAAGATTCACGAAGAAGACGTAATGTCCCAAGAGATACTCATTTATCAAATATCTAAGGAAACATCGACCCAAGGTTCATTAAAGAATCTATAATTAACGCAGAACTTACTTCGCACGTTATTTAAATATGAGATATTTTCGTTAAGGAAAAATGGACTTTAAGCTCGAAGGACACGTTAAAAGGAATCGTTTAGTGTCCCTGATAATAAATTTCATCAAATCCGGTTGCGGCATATGACTTAATGTATCGATCGTCGTAGTTACACGCGGCGGAACCCGCGTCAGAATATTTTAACGATACAGACGTGGTGTGTCTGTGCGTTGTTAGATTGCAGCGACCCGGGCATCTTAAGCGCGCGAGTTTGTCTCGAACGTCTTCCGGGCCTTCTTCTCAAGGCTGTCGCTCTACCGTGGCTCGGTTCGGATACCGTTAACCGGTGAGTTTTACCGGCCCGAAGACACGTAACCGTCTAATAACATTAATAATGAGAAATGCCTCGTAGGTGGCCGCGGACCAAGGGAGATTTTCATAGATTGGTTCGATCAGGGAAGAGTATCGTGCTCCGTCGAAGTGTCATTACGCGTAAGTACGGCATGCATCATATGATTACGTCTGTGATGTCAGGCAGTAAGGAAACGATACTCTCAAGCGACTTCAATTAAATTACCCGTCGATACGGGCAACGGCGAATACTCAATATTCGCATAGAGATTGCGAGTTATTATCTCGACACGTACTTTACATTGGGAGGAATTACTTTCGTCGGAAAAGTCTCCTCGCTATCGAAGTCACGTTTCATTTTTCGACGATGCGTAAAAGATGGATAAACATAATTCTGTTCGATCAAACGCAATCTTCTTTCGAATCCATCTTTCGAAAACGTCAAACGTACAAGCGGGAAGATAAATAAAATAACGGAACCCCGATTGCGTCTTATCGGGATTGCGATACGGAAGAAAAATCCTCGCTGAGTTATAAACATGACGGTCTCGCAAGCGGAACCCCGCGAAACGATATAAATCGTGCGGCTTTAGTAGATCCTTTATTTTCCTAATTTCGCTTCATGGAACCTCGGTCTTGACTCCAACGCGAACGAGACTGGCCGCAATGGCGCATTTGGCCAATCTAAACGAGCGCAGACACCACGAGCGTTGTCATGCGGTGACCGTTGGGTCCGTACCTTCACGCGCGATTGCCCGACAGATATCCCTCCTGTACCCGTGCCCGCTTCCTCGGACTCGCGCTCGCGCCCGCGTGCACGCACACAGCACGCATGCACGCACGCACGTACGCACGCGTGTACGGAACGCACGCAAGCTTCGTGAGAACGGCGTTCTCCCGATTCCATTGGCGCCACGCAGCGCCGCGACTGACGCAAAAGAAGAAGAAGAAAAAGAAAAAGAAGAAGAAGAAGAAGAAGAAGAAGAAGAAGAAGAAGAAGAAGAAGAAGAAGAAGAAGAAACATGGAATACGACAAATTTCAGCGCTCCTCGATGCTCTTATTCAGAAATAATTACGTGTTATCGATTTATATTCTGACGACAAATATTGATGTATCTCGTGTAGTAATTCGCATAAATATGTGTAATTAGATATAAATATAAGATGCGGGGATTATAAAGGAAAAAAGTATACTTTTCTGAAGTTGATTTTTATATGAAATATTATTTTTACATACATGCAAAGCATAATTTATGTTATTTGTAATTTTATCAGAGAGAGAAATCATTAATATTTTATAAAGAAATGTAATTTCTTCAAAGATAAATTTTCTTAAGTTCATTTTGTATCTTTACATCTTTATGTACAGGGTGATTCTAAATAAGTACGGAACATTTTGAGAGATGATTTTTTTATCGAAAATTAAAGAGGGAGGTGTTTCATATGAATGTTTCATATATTCCTATATATGGAGGGATATAGGAGCATGTAAAACCTTTTTCTCCTTAATTTTCGATAAAGAATCAACCTAAAATGTTTCGCATTCATTTAGAATCAACCTGTATATACACGAATGTACTTATTTTTTAATATATGCATAATAAAGAATATTTATTTTCTTGTTATAAATATTAAATACTGGATGTGTGGGAAGAGACTTGAATATCAACTTCTCCTTTCTTAATATCATCCCTAGTATAATACCTATTCCACCATCTGCTGTATATTCTATATGCTTAGCCTTTTATAAGAAAACAGACGCGATATTAGAAAGACATGATATTAGAATCTCTCTCTCTCTCTCTCTCTCTCTCTCTCTCTCTCTCTCTCTCTCTCTCTCTCTCTCTCTCTCTCTCTCTCTCTCCATACATCAATTTCGCAATTGTGCAAATATTGATACGTGCACGCGTATCATTCGCTATTTGATCTAAGTACTAAACAGCGCGTATCAAATTCGATACGCGCATATCTGCCGTGCATGCGTGCACACACGCGTTACGCACGTCTCGAGCACGTCGCGATAAGCACGTCGCTCTGACATTCGTTGCACAATTCCATCACGTGTGAACGAATTTGCGAGCACTTGGCCAATATAAATAAATAATGACTATTAGTATGCGGGACATGCGAGGCCGTTTACGTGATCGATTGTCCAACGCGAGTATCGCGAGTTGCACGTCTGTACGGTAATCGATCTGTAATCGTCTGCCAGAATCGCGAGAAGAAGAGAAAGAAGAGAGGAATTTGAATTTGAATTCTTAACCCCTTCTGCACTCACTTGATTTTTATATAAAAAAAAAAATCATTCAAATTTCTTCCTCATGGTAGTTAAAAATAATACATCGCTTTACCTGCATGGACTTTTCAGATTCAACTACAAAACTCTATAAAAATAAGTTGCAAAACGCGAAAATATAACATGTAGAGTGTCTGATTTCTAATTACGAAGTAAGAATCGTCGAAAATAAAGACTTCTATATCCGAGATCAACGACTTTATATCAAGTAATAATTGTTTGCGTACGTGTACTTTATTGAAGATTACGTTTCCTCCACGGCTAATTTTACTCGCGCGGTCAAACAAAAGTTCATTCGAGTACGCTTTTAAAGTAGACCTCGATCAAGATTTAATTAGTTAACGTTCATTTCGATTTAAATCGGCTTCGGGAAATTGCACGAGGCATAATAAAAACGGGAGGTTCGCCGTAACGCGAACGAGAACAACAAGTCAATTTTCACAGTGAGTTAATTAGCCAATTAAACATAACGTAACGAATACGAGAGAGAGGCATCGCGAGCGCCTGTACGTCGCGTCCATGCGCTCGCGTAGTTAAAATCGAAATGACAATATTATCCGGCTTACGTCAGAGAGCGAGCGGCTCCATCCAGAATCCGGATACGATCGATGACGTGCGCTCCGCGATACGCCGGCCGCGGCGGCAGCAACGGCGATTAACGACACTCGTATAAAGTGACGGTTGCCTCTGCGATGCGCCGGCAGTTTACGAGCGGTGACTCACGCTCACGCCAACTAACTATCGATAAAACCCAGTTAAATTATGTAAAGGTTCACACGCGCGTTCCGACACGTCGGCCGGTCGAGCCTGCGAGCTGCGCGGTTACCCGGGAGCTATCGCTTTTAATGAGATGCACGAAGAACGCAAAAGATCTCGCCGTCTATTTTCGCTCTTAAATTAAACCGGACGACTCGACCGGCATTTCAATCACCGCAGGTTTTCAAACCCGGTGGCAGCGAATCAGGCCACGGAATTATTAAATTCCCCATTTTTCGATATATCGATCGATATTTCTAAATACGTCGCGCGTTTCTAGTTTCGAAAGTTAAAGCATGAAAACGATATTATTCGAGTTGTTACATCGAAACGTGTACGGAAAAAAACGATTCCATGAAAATTTAGACGAATTTTGTAGAAAATAATTCATTGGACCACCAAAATTATATAGAATGATTAAGTATGATAATAATAATGCAAACGTTAATGTGAATCTGTAATTTAAATCTGATCAAATTTTTAGATTTAGCTTCAACAAAACTGTTGTTTCCGTAATTCTAATATCTAACAGTTGAAAGAAAAAAATTATCTCTTGCGTCTTTCGCTTAATTATTAAAAATTTTTAAACATTTATCTTATTTATCTTATTTCATGAATAAAAATTACCATAAAAAAGAGATAATAAAATTTGGATACTGCCAACTTACCGTACAGTCTTCTGCTCCTTCACGTTACTTCGACAATTACTTTTAGATCCAACAGCGTGGTACAGCGAGGGATTCCCCGGTCTTTCGCGATGATAAGCTTGATTCACTGGAGCATTGTCTCCGAACGATACGCATACAATGGCTCAAAGCGATCCGAATCTAATCTATGACTTATGGCCGCGATGCTCGCCTCTTGAATGAACAATGTGCCGCGATGCACACATTTTCCCTTCCCCGTTTTTCTTCTTTTATTTTACGATTGGTTCAGCCGGCTATACACATATTTCTTCTTAAAAATCGTGCTCAATCTTTTACTATTGGCCGATAGTAGTAATCGATAAAAAAAAAAAAATCATGACTTTTCGCACCTGCTTCCTCTCGATAAAAGTAAATGCGCTGAACATTTTAAGATATATATCGAATTCACATTTACAACTAAACCAATGAACACAAATTGTACATTCCCTTTATTGCTATATATTATATAACAAAAATACAATATAAAATTCAAAAAGTTAAATCAATTATATTGAAACTGACAAGAACTTCCATTCATTATTTTATATTGTCAAATCACCTTTTGCGCTATAACAAAATAAATAAATTTAATCGGTTATAATAAATATGCTAAAGCAAATAAATAGCTAAACCAATCTAAGAAATATATTAATTCAAAACAGCAAAATTTCGACGGAAAGACTTTTAAGATGACTTTTGATTTTCTTTTATGATAAACGGAGAAAAACTGATTAACTTCTTGTATTTACGGGATCTTTGCTTTTCGTCTACCTTTACTATATGGCATACAGCATACGGTTTTGCACCTCAGCATGGCAGAAGTTCCGGTCACTCAGCCGCTTTGACGAAAGGGAAAGAAGAAACAACCCGCTAACGCAAAACGGCATATTGCGCGGCGGCGACTTCAGTGCAGCAAGTAACAACAACAAAGTCGCCCAACGTAAAATGCTGGGCAAAGGGAGGAAGTCAACGGCCACGACGATGTGCATTTAGCGGTCGGAAAGAGCATTACCTAACACACGGCGTGAGATTGGATCTGCTTGCGCGGACGAGGACGAGGAAAAACGAGTGGATGTGACTTCCTATATAGATAAAGATCATCACGGACGAGTATCCTCTTTAAACGATGAGGTCGAGCCGATCCTATGCCCGGTATTATGCGATTTTTTTTTTTAAATTAATCGAGACATTTGACCTGATATGTGCCCGTTATCTCTCCTCGGAAGCAATTCAATGAAACTTCTCAATGATTCAAAGCGAATGAAAAACGATACGATACTCGGTAATTTTCTTTCTTTCTTTTTCATTCTTTTCAATATTGATCTTGTTCTAAACGTCAGTCTAAAAAAAAAATAGAATTAAGAAATATTAAAATAACCGAGTGTTCATCCATGACGTCTAATATTTGAATAGTTGACGGCTATATTTTCCATACTAAATTAAAATTGCAAATAAAATAATTGTATCAAATAAATTGTGCCATTTTTATATTCATTTGCAGTCCGACAGTCACAACAATCTTAGCTCTGACAATCTTAGATCTCGTCACCGTTTCCGAAACGCTATTTGCATGTCGTACGGGCGATGCACGGGCCTCAATGAGCGGGCTGTCGCGTCGCGGGAAGGAAGCATCGGGATTGCCGGGGGATGGCGAAGGGTAGGCAAAAGCGAAAAAAAAGGGAGGACAGGGAAAGGTGGAGAGTGCAACAGACTGCGAAATATAATAGGTCTGAGTTACGGCCGCGGCTGTGTGGTCCTGGTTTGACCCCCGGTCGCGCGAGGTAGTTAGCTTTGAGGCTTGACACGCGGTGCATGACGTACGCAACACGGCCGAAGCCGCGGAAGAGAGCAATGGTAGGTGGTGGTATAATGCGGCTCTTTCGCGAGGAGCTACGTCGCGCATTTGTTCGCCCAACGATGTTAACGCCAGATCGGCCCGCGCTTTTATTACCTTGAGATACCTTATCCGTGCCTCGCGTTATCGCGATGATGCCGGCCGCTGATCAACCTGCTGCTGCGTTTACGAGAGAATTTCTCGCCTGCGCACCTAGAGAAGAATCGTTGGGAGATCTCTCATCGCTTAAATTAAATTATTTAACACGGTCGCAACACGGTGTTTACTTTATATACTTAAACACTGGACGATAGTGACGAATAAATGCACGGATTAAGTGTATAAAAGAAATGCCAGCGTTTGCTTGAAAATACAGTAAAGCAGTAAAATAACAAATATGTTTTTTCAGACAAAGATTATTTTAACACATTCCGAATGGTTAATATCCTTTACAAAAATGAATTTTACAAAATTTTTATTTTGTAATTTATTAAATATGAATTATTAATTTTGCAGAAAATTTATAAAAATATATAATTCTATTTTGAGAGCACTATAACGTTATTTCTTAAGAGGCTTTTTGTCGCCGGGATAAGAACCGACAAGAGCGCACGATTACCGCATTCGCATAGTGTGCTTGCCGCATTTCGTAACCCAGACGAGTCAGAAGCGCTCCGACGAATGCAGAAAATACATTCACGAGTGAACTGTGCGTGAAAGGCGAAGAACATCGCCGCAACTTGCTTCTCGATGTCTACCTGCATCCGCAAACATTGCATAAGAGTTCGAAAACAGAATTCGCGTCTCAAAGGGAGAATGATGAAGATTTGTATGATTAAACCATACATGATGAAATCATTTTTACCGAAATTACGTCATATGTACTTCAACGGAAACCATAAAAATCAGTGTTGCGTCACTTATCGATTAAAAATAATCATTAATATAGAGAGGCCCAAAAAATTGTCTTTAAAAATTATGTTTTCACTTTAAAAATTATATTGTATTATTTCTTTAGGTTTTTTTTTTCTCTAAAGAGGATGTATGTACGTAATTCCAAAAATTTTAATACTTTGAATATCAATTTTTATGAAAAAATTATGGGAAAAGAAATATATACAAATTTAACTATAAAATTTAATGTAAAATATATACGTAATATATATTAACAATATCAATAAAATATGAATACTATTTATGTCTTGTAGTACAAATTCAAAAGAAAAAAAAAGCAAATTCAAGTTGAGGATTAACATAAAATGAATTTATACGTACATAGTCGTTTTTGCGAGAGGACCAAACTCACGAAAACGCGTGATCTCAAGATCGTAACCCCAGATCGACGCTCGAAATTCTTGAGGCTCGATTATTCCCGTGGCTTGGCGAGATAAAAGAAGCTACGTCCAAGTCGAAGTGGCTGCACGAAGCCCACCCGGCGCGATCGAGAGTCATCCAGTCGCCGCGGCATCCTGGCTCGCGGCTAGCTGACTTCGCGAGAATACACCACCGGCCGATCGAAGCCCCGCGTAGGTACACCCACACGCAAGTGGGCAAGTGTGAGAGAGAGAGAGAGAGAGAGAGAGAGAGAGAAAGAGAGAGAGAGAGAGAGAGAGAGAGAGAGAGAGAGAGAGAAAGAAAGAGAGAGAGAGCTCAATGTCTACCTACCACACGTGCAATGACCCCGTGAACTTGAACTTGCGCCAGTCTCGCTCGTCTCGGCGCGGCTCGGCCGAAGGATCGTTCGCCGAAACACGTTGTCAAGCAGCGCGAAAAGAAAAGGGCCCGGCCCGACCTTCATTCGAGAGCGACGAGCGACGAGGGGGCGAGGGAGCGCGCGGCAGCGGCGCGTATACACGAGAGGTACACGCGAGAGAAGTGCGTTTGTTCGCGGAAGGGGACAAGTGGGGAACGCACGATGATGTTAATCGCTACCAGGAAACAGCGGGGGCTCGCAACGCAGTTCGCAGCATCATCCGCGCCGCCGAGGAGAAGCGACATGTGTGCGTTTCCTCGCGCGTGTCAGGATCCGGCAGGATGCGAGCGGTCGAGATCCCCCCCCCTCCCCCTCCGGCCCCCGATTTGCTTGGCTCTTCCTCAGCTTCGAAAACACGCGATCCGGCTAGATTTCAGAGATGCGTCGAGAACGAAACGTGCATTCATACGCGCGTGCGGACGAATCTTTATGCCGCCATATAGCGACGGCGGCAGCGGCGGTCGGCCTCTTCCCTCTATGTTTTCTCCCGCTGGTTTTATACTCCCGTCAGACAAGTGCGGGCTGTTGTGAATGCGATTACGTGCTTCTCGCATAAACGCGATGCCGTCGTGGTCGCTGCCGCAGCAATGACCAACCGGTAGCCACCGTCGCTCGTTCCGATCGCACGAGCTCGCTGGCTCGCTCGCCAAATTAAAATTCAACATCCGTCAACCATTTAGAATCATTTAATCCTGTACTCGAAGAATTAGTACGAATGAACATTCCTGTCAGTATCGACAAAAGAATCGATAAGGCTTGATATAAATAATATTCGGACAGAAATGAAAAGAGGAAAAACGAACAGAGGCAGAAATCATTTAAATTTGATTTTTCATATCAATTTAAAATTTGGAAATCCGTTTTACAGACATTCAATAAATTTCTCGGATTCAAAAATTCTATTTCTGAAATATTTCTTCCATTTATAAATCCGGATGAGTAATAAAACATCTCATCTCATACTAAACATTTTTTTAATAAAAATTTTATTTAAAAAATCTTTATCACATCCAGATATTTAATGTTGGAAAATTTAAAAAATGCGACAGATCGGGATAAAATCCCGAAAGTGCGTACAAAAAAATAGACTTTTATTACGGAATTTTACACAACTGAGGAAACACCGCGATGACTCTGATGTTCGCGCTAATAAAGAGGATCTTCATCTTTGATATCGACGATCGACAATAGCAAGCGGCAAGGCAACGCAAACTCATCCTCGCTGCATCGGTCCCGACCGGAGGACGAGGTAACTCGGTATGCGGGTCACCCCGTTCGCCAGTGCGCGTAGTATCGCGAGATATTGTCCGATCAGATAGCACGCGCGAATTTACGTTATCTCACGACTGCTACCATATAACTCTCCGCCTTTTCTCTTTTGGTTTTTTTTCTCTCTCAATTCGCTCGAATTTTTGTTTGCACATAATTCGATTAAACTGACTTAATAAAAAGCCCGAAACAAGCACGTCTATCTGTGACTGAACATCGGAATTTTCGTTAACTCTAAAATTTGTAAAAAATAAAATCAATACTTGATATTGAGAAAAAAAAAATTTTAAATATCTACCTAATAACAGTCGTGAATGTTATAACGAAAAAGTAGTTTACGGATAAACACATACGAATATGACGAATGTCTTGATGAAAAATTTAATATACTTTTATATTTTTAGATTTATCATCATATGTAAAAGAAACGAAAGTAATTATAAAAATAATTCTGAGAGTGCTAAATGGTTCGCAACCATATCTCTGACATCGTCTGTCTCCCGACTAAGTTGTTGAGTCTACGTCACGTTACGTACACTTTCACGGTACAGCGTCGATGGGTATACGTGAGCACTTATACCTTTAGTCGCGACAGACGATCGTCTTTCTTAGAATTAGATAAGTCTCTTTATTGATGATCAGATCACTGCAGCAGCAGCAACAGCGACGGCGGCGGCGGCGGCGGCTTCAAGGTTGACTGGGTAAAAATAGCTGGATCTTGCCGGACTCTCTTGCCGGACGGAGAACGTGCTGCTTCTCCTGCTGTTTCTGTTGACTATGCTCAACCGGAAACGTACTGTCCGCCATTGATCGCTAAGACACTTCAAAGTTAATCCCATCGAATAATATAACTATCGCATGCTGACGTTAAAAGCAATCGAACAAATAAATATTTAGGACATCAAAAGTTGAAGCACATGAAACGCGGTATTCTCGTACTGTATATGTTCATTGAATCTTTATATCAGATTATATCTAATTAATTATATCTTTATAACAGATCATTGTCTACCATTTATTACTTATACTTTTCAATTACTTATACTTCTAATTTACCTAAAACTTTTAAAGTCACTGGTAATTACTGATAATTCCCTTTTAATAATTATCACTTTTTATCGATTGTAAATCTATAAAATTCGTATCGTTAATTAGAAAGAGTGAAATATAATAAAAATATCTTTTTATATGCAAATTTTTATTTTAGGCGAAACAGTTAAACTCAAAGATAAAAACGAATAATAGTCAAATATAGCTAATCTAAAAATGCGACAAAATCGTTAGATAATTAGTGACATAAGGCACGACTCACGCTTCGAAGGGAATCGTGATGCCGATAATGGATATTGGAATTTACCGATCGCGGCAAGAAACAAGCACATATTGCCGTGATGATGCTATAACGGTGCCTGTCGTCGCTCGTGGCTTTCCTGAAAAACGTATCTGCACACACCTCGTGAAGAAAAAGAGTAATACTCGAGATGACCTTAGTCGTGCACCTAAGAGAAATACCGTGCGCGAACCTTTGACGATGAAGATATAACGAGGTCGAGCATGTTAACGACTCTATCATGGGACGAGGATATCCCCTTCGCGTATCTCGCAAATCTAAATCTCGCGAACTAGGTAAAGAGCACGCAAGACAGGTCTAATCTCGAAAAGCCCGACGTGCCGGATTCCAATTTCGCAAAGTCGTAAATGGCCCGATAAAAATTACACGTTGTCGCCAGCCGAATAGAAGATAATTAAAATTAAAGATTAATTTACTAGAAAGCAGAAAATGAACAGGAACTGGATAGGTTTTGACGTAGATTCTGAAAATATCGCTCTAATAAGCAATAAAGAGTATTATATACTAAATATCATATAATTATAATAATTATAAGGTACATAATGTAATAACGCTAGTCTCAACTTTTTATTGAATATTCAAAGTGGTAACACTATTAGTAGCGACATTTTTCATAATATGTAATAAACGATTAGCCTAAAACTTTTTGCTCTCTCGTAACGTCATCCTTACAATTTTCTCACCATCATTTCATAATTTTCGTATCGCATTATCGGCAAATATCTTCTGAGACGAAATACAAACGAATCGTGTTCTTCTGCTTCGTCGCATAATAATACACGTATATAGATTTATTAGAGATATTGCGAGAATCTAGCATAAAATCGGTGAGTGTATTTATATATGTATAATTATATATAAGTGTGTTTAATTATATATAATTATATATACCTATATACAATGTGGATATAGGTACACTTACGGTGCAAGAGTTATCTCGGAAGCGGAAGGCGCGCCAAGAAAATGTAACGCGGGATTTCGCTTGTCCACCTCCGAGATAAATCGGCTCTAAAAATCATAACGTCTATCTTACGTCAAACGTCTATTTATAATTCTCAGGCGTTTCTCAACTTCTCTCTCTTCTTCTTTCTCTCTTTCACAAGCACGGGCTAACAATGAACTCGATCGCGCGCAAGCCGATCGTAGGAGTAGTTAATAATCGACGTATGCAACTTCAAAATTGGAAAGACCAGAGTGAGTGGAGTGAAGATATATGTTATATTAAAACAGTAAAAATGAATAATGATGCTCGGGGACGGATAGTCTTATCAAGGTGGCTTATTCATGGGTAGAGTCTATTGCACCGCTGTGACTATTGCAGAAGAGAACTATTGCGATAATATTGTAAATATATTGTGTGATTGTGTGATATGCCCGGAATACAATTGCAACTATACCCTGATCGTTATCCCGTACAGCTAGGTGTTAAAAATTATCACTAAACACTTTCATTAAAAACCGATCGTATGTGAAATGCAAAATAATTCGACAATTATTTAAATTTCATCTTTTAATATCTTATTTACACTCTTCCATTCTTTTCTGTAAAATAATAATAGATAGAAAAAGTAATAGATAATGAGATAAAAAGTGAAAAAAATAACAGATAATAAAGTGTTAACTTTATTTAAAAAAAAAATATGCAATATATTTCCAAACATATATAACGTATCACTTCTTATAAAATTAAAATTTTTACTCAATAAACTTTACAGAATTTGGAACGTTTTAAGATACTGTCCAACTTAATTGTAATTTTTTACGATTTATTTTAATCGTAAAAATATTTCGAATTGGTCGGTTTAAGAAGACGAGTGTTTTGTAATAATTCTTATTATATATTCGACTGCAAGGTGCATTCGCGCAATCGATTTCGCTCGCCCATCTGTCGCATACTTTTACATCTTGAATGTCTACCACCGATTTAATTGTCGGTCGCTTACGGCAACCGAGTACGCACATTAAAAAGGCTACGAAAGGCTATACTTAGAAATTAGTGAAACACAATGACAGTGTACAGTGTCGTCGGTGCTTCGAGCGGGCTTCATCAAACTCCATCAATATACGCCGCACTTTCTCTCGCCGTGGAGGTTCGAATAAAAAATTGAGCTAAAAACGACGACGAGGGGGAGAAGAAGGTGACAGGGAAAAAGAAAAAGACGTCAAAGCAAACGGACACGCCGAAGGACGAGAGGAATGGATAATTTCGCAGACGCGAAGCTCGCGTTTCTCTTTCTCTGAGTTTTTTCCCTCTGTCCTCTCAGCGTGCCGATCTTGGATCTTGTGAAGTATCGTTGACGAATGCTACTTCACCATCTCCTCGTGATGACATTAAGAAGTAGTACACTTAAATAAGACCTCAACGCGTTTCGCAAAAAAAGTAAATTTACGCTATCCTACTCCGCGCAATAGTATCTTCCTCGTCGAGAAATAATTAATCCGTAAGTAATAGTAGAGTCCTCGTACGCAGATATCCTTTTTTTTTTTGCAATGGAAAGAAAATATTTTCCCACCAGACAGTTCGGTAAAGATATTTTAATATGCTTCTTACATGGCCTTAAAATACCGGTGAACAGACACCCTTAATCGACAACACTTTCTTCTGCCCGAACGATGTGGTTTCTCAAGCGTAAACATCACGGTGTAACGAAACAATTCTGCCCGGGTGATGCAGTGGGTGGGCTCTTCTTCTACTTACCGATTCGATTTAATTCGCAGGAATTCCGACAAGACTTCGGACAGCATCGAGATTTATCGTAGATACGATTTTTAGTATGTCGAACGTTTTTTCCCCCTTCCGCCGACTCTGTCCTCCTCCGTTAATCTAATTGCCATTCTCTCGCTCTCTCTTTCTCTCCTTCTGTCTCTTTTTCACTTCCATTCTTTCTCTCTCACACGCATTCTTTACTAAACTAGGGAGCATTAAGTAACTATCTTATCTCTGTTGAAAAATAGGACATCGTGTTCGCTACTCGATCATCGGTCCCGCATTTCCTTGCTGGTCGCGCGCGTGCCTCGACCGCTGTGCGCTTCCGAAAGGTTTCTCCCGAAAGATAAACTCGTATACGTATCAGGCAAAATCGAGTAATATTTAAAAAAAAAAAAAAGGAAACACCGACGTCGGCGCGCAAGTCGCATTTGCGTTTTCCGGAGGATTTATCGTGACGGTAAAACGATCTCAGTACCTCCATTCGATTCGACGTCACGCGAACCATTTTTTGCAAATCTTCGCACTCAATTGTGATCTTGATCGCACCTCGACAAAGCCGAGTAAAAGTAACATCAAAAACCTTATCAACACGATTCCGACACGGAATGTTTATAATAGCGATCGTGACAACATTTGCAGGATACATTTATTCTTTACTTATCGATAAAAGCTAGTCTTTGATATTATAAAGAACACCATACGGTTATGCAATCATGTAACTCACTCTTTTCTCTGTGTAATAAAATCAGTTTTCGTCGTTTTCGTTATTTCCTATAATCTTAAGCCAGTAAACCAGTAAGTTATACCAATATACAGATATATAAGCAAATACTCGAAAGTAACAAAAAAAAAAGAAATATGTCAATTATATCCACTTAAAAACGATCGAAAGAAAATCTTCGAAAATCTATAACTAATATGTAAAATATACTTTCGATACTAAATACAAGCAATCTTCTAACCTATTTTAAATTATAATTATATTATCAATCATTAATTTTATTTAAAAATATATTTATATATATATATATATAAATATATTTTTATATATATTATATATAAAATATAATATTTATTATATATAAATTTTATATATATTATATATATATATATATATAATAAAAACAGAATATAATTTTTATCTAGATTTGATCGTAGTCCAACGTAGTCCAACGTCGATTTTCGAAAGTAAGCGATTTTCGATCGTTTCTAATGTTATCGAAGGTGATTATCGATCGACGACGATCGAGCACACGATCAATGATCACGTTACATCGATTATCATTGCAATCTTGGTGATATTCCTGACGACACACATAGTACTCGTTGGAAATAAATCGTCGTTAATAATTTACTTTATGGCAGCTTAAAGGTAATGATGTTAATGACTTCAACATTAAGAAACGGAGGGGGGGGGGGAATCGCTTCATGGAAAATGTCACGGTGGACTTACGCGGAACGCGTAAAAAGATACATTTTGCAATTACTGGCAAAACGACAAACGCATCATATCTTCTCAAACCACACACCGTATATAGGATATAAAAATTTTAATAATAACGTCTGAACATAGTAAATATGGGCGAACAAAATCATAGAAAATAATCATCCGGTCGCAATAGGCGGCCGTGCTATCGATAAAAAGAAATCTACAAATAGTGACAATACTTTAAGACAATAGTAGTATTTTTTTTTTATACCGGTTTCTTCGCTTTTTTTCGATACATTCACGTTCCCCTCGGATTGGTCTCATGATTTTACTTCGGTGTACACTATGAATGTCCTGGATTCGACGTGTCTTTCGGACCGTCCGTTACACGGTCCTCGTGTGAAAAGACTCTCTTCGGGATTTTTATGTCTGCACGTTCGAGATACACGGAACAGTTAGTGTTACAAGATAGGTAGTGTCACGCTCATTCTCGAGGAGCCTTCGAATAGCTCGCGTTTCCGGCAAGCGAAACGGCAAGCGACAGGCTCCGACATTATTTCTTTTCCCGTTTTGTCCGTACCGTACTTCATTCGCAATTTTACGCGACCGTGAGCGCTTTGCTTTTTCTTCTATAGAACTCGCTCCTTGCTCACCGCACTTCGCGGTTTCTCCGTGATAGGACTTTAAAAAAATTTAGAAAAAAAAAGGGGGGAGTACCATCGGGAGACTGAATCTGAATACTCAACCTGCGGTGGACTTATGCGATAACGTCGTGCCCGCATAGTCAACGGTCAATTGGCGAAAAAGATCCGCGACGAAGATCCATCGGCAATGACGGGCGTTCTTTTTTTTTTCTTCTTTTCTTTTTGTTTTTCTTCTCGTTGCGTTTGGTCTCGTTTGACGTTTGGTCGGGTTCGCGCGGCGGGAACACGGGAAATTTCTCAGGTGAGAATCGGAGTTTGTTGCGACCACGTCATGCCGTCTCAGCCGAGTCCAGCCCACAGCATGAAATCGGGAACTTCCCTCACGGGCACGTCCCTGGCGAGAGCCTTCACCCTGAGGTTCCGGTCCTCCGTGAGTAGAACCACCTCCCGTCTCAAACGCCTCGGCTGTCCCTCTTCTGTTCGGACAACCGGGGTTCCCAATTTTTTTATTAAGCTTACGATCTCCCGTTACTAAGTATTATGTATTCTCGTCTCAAAAGTTTTCAATAAATTTAAACTCACGAAATATTGTCTCTTTTCTTAGATATTCTTTAACAAAGAAGATTTCTTCTACATAATCTTTAATAAATTTAAATTTAAAACTATAGATTTAAACTATAGATATTTTTTGATAAATGTAGACTTTAGTATAGACGAAAATAATTTCTTCTGCAGTAAAAAGTAAAATCACAAAAGAATATCAAATATATAAAACATTTAATCGTGAAGTGAAGTTTTTTGTAAAACACGATATTTTAACGCGTTCTAATATAGTTCGAGATACTTACCTGCGTTTGCTTGATCCTTGTTGCTCCTGCAAAGGCTGAGGCACGTAGTTAATATCCTGTCGTCGTTCCGTGTCAATCCATCCTAGAACAAGATAATTGAAATTCCGAATATATCGATGAATTCAGTAGATAATTACATTCCATTTAAGTTGTGACAAGTAGTTAAAAGGACCGAGCTTCCGTGTTCGTCGCAGAATTATCATTAAAATTGAGTCTTCGATTACGTCACGAAAATTAGTACGGAAATAACTAGGTATAAACCGTAAATACCCGCAAAAAATACTTTGCACGTACACCACGTGGGTGTTCTCGGCTCGTTATCATTCGTTAACATTCGCTTCAATGAACACCGTGTTCGAGTGTCTGCCCCCTCTTCTGCCACCATTGATCTTCGAAACGACTGGTTTGTGCCATGGCTACTTTCCGCGTATGGCTGTTAGAATCCTATCGACTGAATGTCACAATCGATTTGCTTTATCGCTTGTCGTGGCATGCCACGAACGAATTTTTAGATGTAAAATCCCGATGAAAATAATGACCTCTCGATAATTTACTAGTATTCAAATCAAGTCGGAACGAATTCTATAATCGCTATTAATATTCAAAATCGTATTATCTGCTTAATGAAATGGAAATAGACAGATGTGTCAATTGGAATTGATAAATCATGACACATAATGACAAATATTGGATTAAAGAGTATTTGAATATGAATAATTAATCGGACTTTCTTCCTAATAAGTTAAGAAAAAAATGCGAAATGCAGAAGAGGAAAATCATATAAGCGACTCATCTTCGAGCCGCGGCAATTTCGGAAAGTCTTCTGAAATTATTAAATAAGAAATAAGTAAAAAAATGTAAAACAGATTTGTACATCGGAGTGCTACACCTAGTTGCGGTCAATGATCGATGCAAATTTACCTTCTGAATACCTCGGCCAAATACAGTTACTTAAAAGGCTAAGCGTATCGAATCGCTGAGGTTCGTCTTGTTTCTTACTTACCTTGTCGACGTCTTCCTCGACTGTAAAAGTACTGGATGTGAGAACGGTGCCCCTCGTGGTTAAGCACCGGATCGCCGGATTTCGGCTTCTCGCGAAGGCCAGTGCCGCCTTGGCGTTCTCGGCAACTCGCGCCACATGCTCGGGATTTAGAGTCGCTCTCGACGCTGGAGGACAATCTCTCGCGTCGGCACCTCGAGCCAGACCCTCGAGTTCATTTAGTACTGTAACCAAAAATATTTCCGCTTGTGAAACATGCGCGAGAGGACGCGCGTGTTGAAATTCGTGTCGCGTGCACGCTTCGCGAAATTACAAAGAAATCAAGGTTAATCATTGTTGAATTAGTTATTATTACGAAAAAAGCGTGAATATTCAGAATTTAAGTTCAACGACCGAGAAGAAAAGAAACTATGCGTTACAGAAAAACATTAATTTACTATAAAAAACATGATTATTATTATTATAATTTATATTAAATTAGCACATATTCTATTACATCAATTTATATTTATGTTGAAAGTAGCAAATCTTTATAAAATATGAGATATAAAAATAATACTAAATATATAATTATAAATACAAATTCTCTAAATTTTGTTCGCATCATTTTATTACAAAATTCGTCTAAACATTTAAAGATCTGATTGATTCAAATCTCTGATTGACAAATCTCCACACGAAATTTTCTATTTCATAAGTGAACAACGCAAAATTTAAAATTTTCTTGTTAAATACAAAATCTAAAGATTTAAGAAAAAAATCGAATCTGTGATTGCCACCACGCCTCTGCCATGTATTCGCTCGACATCGGATCGATCTCGTCTTCACGGACGAGATTGAGGAAAATGGGATGGCGATGTGCTGTTAAGGCAAAGGGCCATCACAGTTGTGTTCAAAAGCCACTCTCTCCGACGATCGGTGACTACCGTACCGATATCGTAGCCAGAAGGCAGTCTGCAGTATGCCGTTGCCATCGAGCTCCATCGCAAGCGTTTCAAGCCGCATACATGCATTCATGTATGAGCCGTGAGAACCTAACTGTGAACGCTCACCGTTGCTCGCCATCGACCAGAGCCAGACGGGCCCGTGGTCGGCCGACTAGCCGGCGAGGTCAAAGGGCAGCACGCCGGCCGATTTTGCATGAAGGCGCACTTTCGTTTTTCGACCCCACGACTCGCACAAACGACAAAAAGGAAAGGGAGAAACAAAGTGCACAAAGTGCGAAAAAGTAACCATCCCGAGCAGAAAATAAAGCTTTTCTCAGGAGCGATCTTATTATAGTTGAACATTCATTATCATTATTAATAACAAGTAAGGGCTCGTGAATGAAGAGAATATTGCCGACTGATTACAGTTTGGCAGTTAACTAATTTGTTAACTTTAGAAATTAATTAAAGACGACTTACAAGCTTTATAATAGAATTTTTACAAAGAAATAGAATCAAGAGTTTTAAATTTGTTCCAAACAGATGATGTGATAAATAAAATAATTTTAGAGTTTGATTTTATTTCGTAGCTCATCTTGTTATCTACTAATTTGTATTTCTTTGTACAAATAGACATATTGAGTTGTTTTAGTGGGATTATCGTGAATGTGTTATGAGGGAGCTTTATCAATTTCATTCGCCGCAGATTGCCGCGCGAACGCGCACAGAGAAGCAATCTACGGAAAATGCAAATAGGAGATTCACCAAACTTTCCCCGACTCGATAAATTAACCGGCTGCCAGCCTTATCCTCCTTTCAGACCGACCTCCGAACGAACTGGTAAGGGCGGTCGGCAGTGGATGAAGTTTGCGAGACAGGGGGGCGGAAATAGAAAGAATAACTGCGAGGCGAGAGAATAGGGGAAATGGTATTATTTATCATCTAGGCTTGCAGACATCGTTTATCACTACGTGATAAATATTCTGTTGCTGAAGTATCGACATATACGATAATTAATCTTTAAATTATAATATCCGGTTAGAATAAATTAAAATAATTATTCTACAACAAATAGAATTTAAAAAATCAATCTTAATTTTTTGCAATTATCTATAATATAATATATAATCTTAGCGATTTTCAGAGAATATTAAATCTATTTCCAGAGAATATTAAATTTTAGCATAATCTAAAATGTAATATTTGTACGTCTTGTGGGGCAATCTATATTTAAATAATTTATTTTAAGAGCGAAATTTAATGAATTTAATGATAATCCCAAAAAGCCCCAAATATTAAGACTTAGACAATCCGAAAGGATAATGTTCCGAAAAGGATAATGTTCATTTTGATCTATAATTTTTCGGAATATTATATCATTTTTCATATTTCAGGATTATGATTCCTTTCGGGATATTGTCTAATTTTTTGAGGTTTCGAGATTGTTTTTCGAGATATTGTCTTAGTTTTTCAATTTTCGTGATTATGATTTTTCACGATTATGGCTTTGCATGTTCACCAGTTCCCATAATAGCTAATCCTGTGAATTGAGGCTCCCTATTATTTTTACAACAGTGCATACAAAACTGTTTATGCATATAAATGCATATTTTCTAACCAAAATAAAATAATGCGAGGATAGAGTGATAAAACTTTCCAAACGGTAAAGATATGTTTTGCAAACTAAAAATTCTGTGAATTTTATGAACTATAAACTATTTCGTATAAATCTGCGAGTGTATATATGTAAATGTGTTATATTTTATAACAATCTCTTCCCTTTGTAACGAGTAATTAATCCATTTCATTCATTTTACATTCATTCATTTTCTTCTTCTAGCATGCTTATTCATCTCAACTTTTTTAAGATTCAGCTTTAATATTTTATCTGCTCTATTTCCTTATAACTTTTTCGTAAGTGACGTAAGCAGTCTAACAAGTCTAACAAATATGATGAGCCATGACCAATTGATGATCACTATAATACTCATCAAAATCCTCGAAGTAAGACGATTGTCCTTGCCCTAACGTAACGGCCACGACCTCGCCTAACAAACGTCTCGACATTCGAAGCTCTTCCGTCAAAGAAGATCGACGGATAGCTCATGACAAAATAGGACAGTGACGTAAGCTTCCGCAAAATGCCGTCTCCAGATTTGCACCGTGAATCGATTCTGCTGAATCAACGATTAGATCACCGTTAATTGACGATAGCGATGATGATTGATGAGCCTTTCGATTTTCAGCGGCCTTGAACCTTGACATCAGCCTTGTTTTCGATCGAACATTAAAGCAAGTGTGTCGCGTGCAACTTTCATGATCATCGTCAAGAGACTTCGTCAATACTGATTTATTAAAAAAAAAAAAAAAAAAAAAAAAGAAAGAAAAAGAAAAAGAAAAGAAAAAATCATTTTTCACATTACGTATAATACGATGTTTCAGTTAATTAAGTGAATTAAATGATTATAACTTCGCTGGAAAATGATTTGTATATATGTCTGAAAGTCAGATACAGGTTCTAAGATAACTATTCACAGAATGAATACATCACAACTTGAATTAGAGGCTCGAGCGGTCTAAGATATACGCTCTCGAGGCAACAAATGCTCCGAATGTCCGTCTTGTCGTCACAGCCGTAACTCCAGACGCATTACTATAAACCACCGTGAAAATGTCAGCCGCGCCGTGGAAGATTGTAAATTTATCGCTGATTGCGTTTCGCTGAGTAGCGAGTGTCTATAAACTGCGACTATTAAAAAAAGAAAGAACCGGTCGTTCCGTCCTGTCATGCGTCATCGTTGTTGTCATCATTACTAACTGATTGACAGAAACAAGCATCCTGTATACATATTATTATCGTATTGTAAAAGACATGCCGTGTACAACGTGCGATGTGTTCTATTGTTACGTTAGCCTTCTGTTCAATAAATTAACTCCGATTATATCAAATTGTTTAGGAAAAAAAAATATTTTTTTTCATTATAAAATAGTTATTTTCCAGAATATTAGATTACAGAATTATATTTTAAAAAATTTCCCCTTCTTGACTATAAGATCAAAGTACAAATAAATTCTATTCTATGTTTTAAAAAAATTTTTGATAAACTAAATTTTAATCTATATTTTAATCGAATTAATCAAAACTGAATATTTCTGTTAATTGATTAAATGAGAATTATCGTATGTCTGTCCATTAACATGTGTCTTTCTATATATAATAGTAAATTTAGTTACCGATATCTTGATGCATCAAATAATGTTCATTAAATTGATATGGAAATAATAATTAACAATTTTTATGACGTAACATTATATATCAGTCAAGTATCATAAGATTTAAATTGAGAGATTATTATGAACAATTTGCATCAAGGTTCCGCATCATTACCTTTTTTGTAAAAATAAATTCCATCTTGCGCCTCGAAAAAACTTTGATTAAAAGCCATCATCATCATCAATTACAATAGTTTTTCAACGTTAAATACCCCGACAATTAAACATATCGCATATTAAGATTCTATTAATTCTAAAATGAGATAATTTATCTCGGCGATATAAGCTGAACTTATAAGATTTTAGCTCGTAAAAAAAAATTGCAAAATTTATATAAATTTATACACATATATATAACCGTGCGGACACTGTTATATCCCCATAGCGGGAAACGCAATGTGTGGCTCCAAGTCGGTACGCTGTTAGCAAGGTGCTACGGATTTAACTGCTCGAGCGCGACGATGACTCGAGATTGTGATTTCGTTCAGGTCGTATCTCAATGTGGAACCGTTAAAGGAAACCGCGCTCCGACAATGCATGCGACTGATCAACGGCTCTCTCTCTCTCTCTCTCTCTCGAGAGAGAGAGAGAGAGAGAGAGAGAGAGAGGAATTGCTCAACGCTAATTGGAGCGGAGGAATTGACGGCGGTTCGCATTCCTCGGTGTCATCATCCTCCGCCGTCGAAAGAGAGTGACTGGGAGCTGACGCAAGCGCCGTTAATGACCGTCGGAGTTCGATCTGGCAAACGGCTCCCGCCGATTGGACAAAGCGTCTCGCGCATAGCGTATATATGGGACAATCCATTCTCACGGGAGCCGGGGGGGGGCCGGGGGGAGCGAGGGGACTGGAAAGTTGTGCGACAAGTGACGCGTAATGACGATGACCTAATGAACTATTCTCCGCTAGGGATCAACGGATAGACGATCGTCGGCGACTCCACAGCGCCTTAACTGTCGGGAGACAAGGCGAATCGAGTGTGTTTGCGCACCGGCGATTGCTTTGACCCGAGACGCGACCTCCGACTGGTCGCGTCATTTCTCTTCGATGACATTATCTGGACACAATCCTCGGGAAGGTGTGTTTGGTCATTGTACGATATTTTCAGATATTTCACAGATACGTTCGATGCGCCGATAGATGATTAAAGTGCTATAATAACTGATTTAACTGTACACGCTGACGACCGAAAAGATGGAGGCAATTTAATCTATATGTAAAAACAGGAATTCCCCTATCGAGATCCTGTAGATTTCCGGCATGTCGTAGGCGATTTCAAAAAAAGTTATGAGGATTTTATGACAATCGAGATATTCGATTTTCTTCCCAAAGATTACGATTTTACGTTCAATGAGGATCGTTTCGCAATGGCGAGATGTTTCCAATCTTTGAGATAGATGATTTTTACGAGATAAACGAAATAGCATGGCGATGAGATAGAGTCAAGTTTACGACAAACTGAGATTCTCCTTTATTTTTGTTCATTTGATATAAATAAATGACGGTTATAAAGATAGAAAGATTTTCTCGTTATTCATCGGTATCGTTATTTCGCAGATACGCGGTTTTTTGAAGAAAGGAAAAGAGATATTAATCTAAACAATATTATTGCAGCATCCATCTTCTCTCCGAGATAACCGACGATCTTCGATCAAAAAAATGATGGACGAGGTCGGAGGCCAAGCATGTGTCGATCCTTCTTTCGCGCTAATAATATGTTAACTTTTGTTTTCACTTACCGACAAGTGGCACCATGAGAGTGTAGATTGGCTGCGCACCGGAAGTGGCTCTCGCGATGATTTGCAGCTGCGGTAGGTAGTCGATGAAGCAGTTCGTGTCTGGCACCAATTGTCTTGGTCTTACCTCGATCTCTACCGATACCGAGGACTTTTGCAAAATTGCCTAAACATACAAATGCATAGATATACATACATATTTTAAATATATATGTAAATAAATTGCAAAATATTAATGCAGGACTTGAATAATGTCGCCTTTTTCACGACAATCGAAAAGAGAAAATGTATTTATAAAAACATATATATATATATATATATATATATGTGAGAGAGGTTTTTTATATATATATATATATATATATATATATATATATATATAAAATATGGCTGATGAATGAAGCAAAAATTAAAATTAATATTACAAAAACATACCTCTAAAATGCTACTGTAATTAATGACATTATTAGTCATAATTAAAAAAAACAATATTAGAATAGTAATGATATTCTCTTTCCTCTTTTACAATTGTAAATTTCATCAGAATTCTCCGTTATAATGAAAATCAAATCTTTTTAAAATTAAATAGCCAATCGAATTTTGTAGTTGAGTAATCGTCTCAATCTGCACCCATCTTTGCGATTCTTCTTCTCATCGGAGAAACGCGCCGCATCTCCATGCGCATTACATGCACCTTCCATTGAGAGAGAAACAAAAAGAGAGGGAGAAAGAAAGAAAGAAAAGAGACGGGCGCGTGTGCGTGCAGCGTAAGATGCAGTGGAAGACGCATTATCTTCCAATTGAATCCCACGTATGCGGATGGTGCTTCTCAAGAGAAGTAGTGGCGCACACTGAACAATATCGACTCGGCAATATAACGTGAATGCCAAGTGGCTATTGTCGTAACAGAAGCTACAGGCTATAATGAGGCCTCTAATATTGTTTCGGCAAGAGAGAAGGACGATGATCAATACATATAATTGACCTCGAATTCATTTGTTCAAAAACATGGCGATTGCATTCGATAACGAGAGAAGCTAGTTTCAAGACACTCAAGCCGCTTCATTAAAATTCAGCAAAGCAATTCGGTACATGTGTTATCTCAATTCGTTAACATATCCTGAGTGACGATTTAAGATGTTTACCGCTGTCTACGATTTTCAAGTAGAATAATATATGCAAAAATAGCTATTGAATATTTTAGAATCCGTGAATCTTCTCACTTTCTATTTTTTTTCCACATTCTTTATGATATACTGATTACTATTTAAAAGCAATTTGCTAACTGAATTAAAAATGTAGTAATAACTTAAGGAATACGAAAAGAGATAAAAGTAAAAATCCAGTCCATCGAATGTGTGTGTGTGTGTGTGTGTGTGTGTGTGTGTGTAAAATTCAATGGTATCTTCAATATTCAATATTATAAATCTATCCAAATATCAATATATATTCTTGCAAAGTTATTTTCCAACAACCTTCTAAATTTGCAGATATAATTTATAAAAATGTTTTTCTTCCAATAAATAAATTTTAAATAAATTAAATCACATGTAACATACATGTACAATTTTCCCCCTTCTCTCGTCTCTTTCTCCCTTTTCATGTTCAACATTTAAATTTTTGAAAGCTTCATAAAAAAAGTCTCTTAAAACGATACAGTCACAGTGGTACGTCGAGAATTATCCAATTTGAAGAATCTCTAGGATATGATTTCGTCGATGCGATGGCACGTCGCACGAGTCGACGAAAAGCATGCGAGGAATCCGAAGATAAACCTAATTGCTTGCGGGTGTACGCGAACGGAATGCAAAGCTAGAGATCGTGCACACGTGACGTCGTCGCCAAGCGCAGCCATGTCAAACCACATCATGCCGATGTGCAAATGTCATACACGTGTCGGCGAGATTTCGATCTCTATTCTCGTCTCCGCTGACATGTTACTCGCGGTTCCCGTTTTGCAAAGACTTAATAAATAGCCGACAGGATTGCCTATTCGCCTTTTCGACCAGGTTTGTGACGTGGGTATTCGAGATTGAGTTATTATAACATAAACTCCCTCGATGATTTAGGTATATCTTTCTGAGAATTCATTTCGAATATATATGCATATAAGTCGGGAAGACTGACGTTCCAGAAATATAGATACCTAAGCGAAAATGAGTCGGCACACAAAACCATCGCGTGAAAATTTATCACGATGGAAACGACGTGTTCGAGATTTTCTTTTTTTTTTTTTTTCCCTCCCACTTCACATAGTAATTTACGGGCGCTATCCCGTCGTTGCATCATCGCGAGAGATGAACGGCCGCGTCCGCGGCGTCCGTGAGCGTTCCTCTCGAATTATCGGACGCTTCCCTCTCGGCTCGCAGCACGCCTCGCCTCTCGTTATGGCGCACCATGCGTGCGACAGCGACGTAAAAAGTCGAGGAATTTACTCCCGTTTAAAGTATTCGTGAATTCCTAAACGATGTGGCGTGTACCGTTGCGCATTCCCGCAAAACATATAGCACCACGCTCGCCGTCTCCCTCCCACCCTTCTACCCACTCTCCTTCTCCATCCACCTCGTTCTCGTCACCTTTTTTTTTTCCTCCTCTCCGTGGGCCTGCTCGTTCCTCGCACCTCGCGCCTCGCACCTCGGCCAAGAGGAGCCCGGCCTGTGCTCGTGAGAACCCTCGTTGAATCACGCATCGCGGCCCCTATGCCCGCGCGCATATTAAGCGCACACCGACACGGGCCTTCACACGGTCGAGCGGGCCCGCACCCCGTAACAACATTGTAAATGCGCAACACTCGCGGAAACGTACCTGGTAACCGTCGAAGACGAGGCTCGCAGGTTCGTCCGGCGTCCGGCGAGCTAAGAACGTGCGCGCGTGCTCGAGCGTAGAACAAAACTTTTCTGATCGGACAGAAGAGGAAGACGGAATCGTGTCTGAATTGTTCGAAAACCGCGCGAAGGAGTCGATCGAGCAGCTTACGGCTGGTGTTTCTTTGACATAAGATGCTATTAGACCACATCTTATTATGTAAATTTATTCAAATTCACTAAATTCTAATAATAAAGTTTTACATATATCTAAATATGCACCGCTGCTGAAATGTCATTGGATTGTAATTCGCTCGTAATTCGAATCGATCTCGCGAAGAATCCTCTGTGAAACTGAGACGGTCTTCTATAAGTAGATTAGAATAAAGGGAAGAGGGAGGACTCTATTTCCGATCAAATATTGAATAAATAAAACGCGATAAAAGTGCACGAGGAGATAGGGGAATATTAGATTCGGATAAGAACTGCCTACATAGAACATTTCTTCAAAGTTGCTTCTGAATAATATATCGTCGACCGGAAAAGTACGCTCGATAGGTATCAACGTTCATGGTTCTGATATAACATCGCGTAACGAGCAAATTGAATATATCTACAAGTTGAGTACGGTACTTTTGAGAAAGAAAAGAAATAAAATCAAATTCATTATACATTCTAAATATACGTTATATCAAGAATCATAAATAATTATGTACGTTCCAAGATAATGAGTACCTAATAATAAGCCATTATGATAATAATCTGATAATTTTCAGTAATTATAATAACTTACTTTGCACATAAAAAATCGATCAAGAATTTATCATAGATATCTGTTACCATGAATAATTATATACATTAAAGTAATAAGTATTTAATAAGTTATTTACAACAATTATAATAATAATCTGATAATTTCTGATAATTATAATAACTTAATTTATATGCAGAAAGAGTAGCCAAGAGTATTTATATATTACAGAGATTTATTATCATAATTATATACATAATAAAGATGATGAGTGTTTAATAATAAACTATTTATAACGATTATAAAAATAATCTAATAATTTTTGATAATTATAATAAACTTAATTTGCACATAGAAAAAGCGATGGAAATAGTAGAGTAAAAAGCCCATTCTTGATAATAGTGATAATAATAACAAAAATAAAAAGACTGTAACATATAGGACAGCTCTGAAAGAACAGAAGTCGATGTCTTCCGTAAAACACGAAAGTCATTCCTAATAAACTAAGCTGAACCATTACATGCGTCGTACGCCCATCGTGTGTATTACGTTCCTATAAATCAGGCAAATACCCAACCTCACTAGTCGCGAACGATCGGCTCTATATATCTGTTGCTCTATAATCGTTACATCTGTTACATCGTAATCGTTATCGTTTCAATTATCCACAAACCTGACCGGTCGGGAGAGGAAAAGAGACAGGGGGAGAGGAGAGAGATCACGGCAAAGAGAGAGAGAAAGAGAGAGAGAGAGAGAGAGAGAGAGAGTCGACTTGCGCGCAGGTGCAGGCGTGGACGTGCGTTCGGTCCTGGTCTCGCAACTCTGCTCCGCATAATTCTCGCGTTACACCGAGGGTTAAGACGTTTTCCTATAAGGGAGGCGGCGCGCCGATGGTCGCGGTGATTTTATTGACCGACTCGGCCGGACGTTACCACGTGGCCGGGCTCGCGAGAGCGGCGCGCGTCAACGAACGCCGAGCCGACAAGGAGGAATCCGGAGTGCCGCGGTAAATCGCGAACGATACGATCTAAACCGCCCATTCTACCCGCGTATACGATTTCGCGAAAGCATTCCGGCCTCCTGCCCGCGAGTTATGGATTCGTCGCCGATAGCGCACATATACTATGAATATCTCGCTCGGCTTTCGGATGTACGAGCGCGTACGCGTACGCGCGCGTCTCTCCGAGGCCGATAATTTCCCTTCCACGATACCGATAATTAAACTTCTTCCGCACACTCTATAATAAACGCTAATTCACTACACGAGACCTCATTTGCATGGAAAACTCGTTACGCGTACACCACAGCGATCGCCGCGAAATAGATAACGAGTCGGCGGCCAAGTTTTCCGTAATGTCCCGGGAGAATCCGTGAAAATCGCACGCGTGTACGTTCACATGCCGCCATTAAGGCGCGCGGAAACTGGAAAACGAGAAATAATGATGATGAAAAGTATAACAAGGAAAATTAAAACAAATTTAAGCCGAGCGAAAGCGAAGGTAGCGCCGCGATTCCCACACGATGAGGACAAAAAAAAGAAAGATATAAATCTATCCTGATTTTATTGGTTACTTTACCCCAATGGAATTAGCGTGAGCCGGGTTACACGGGCGATATATTACGAGGAATCGCATTCATAAATGTAACCAACGATGGCGATCTACAACCCCGCCATGCGTTCGTAATGGCACTCCTAAATCGGATTGCTTTACCCCTTCGTATAAAACACTCCCACGTATAAGAATTGCCTGCGACAGCGGCCGGTTATCTCTTCAGCTTTTATTAAGTTCTCGGGACCTGTTACGGGAACAAATGGCGACCTCCAGTAAATCGCGGAGAGATTTTCGCGACTTAATGTAACCGCTGCAATTTGTGCACGCGTGCGATAAATTCATCAGTTTTAAAGATTATTGCCAGTATATTAATGAAAGTTTTATAAAAACAGAATGAATAAAGCCATAATTTGCAAGATCCATTTTTAGATTTTATATTTAAAGATTAAGTTTAAGAGTTTACGAAGTCTACTTATAAAGTCGTATCTAAAGTGGATTTCTCTTACAAATTATATTACTTCAGTTTTATCCCGAAATCTTTTAAATATAATATTAGCCAAATATAAGTTCGAATGTAAGTCCAGAACTTTCTTGGATATTCTTTGACTTCGTTCGATCCTGTAGGAAAATACATTATAGATCGTAATTAATTTAAGTCATTCTTTTTATTTTTATATTATTGATGAAATGGGAGGATAAAAAGAAGCATTAAAAATTATCCCAATTAAAAATAAATGTTTTCATTTCGGATCAAGCTTGATAAGAAAAGTTTATCGAAGTAATATATCCGCGAAAAACGAGCAGCTATGCAAATCTTCAACGTGTACCTGTGCTTCCTTTGCAACCCGCAGACTCTCGGCTTTAACTACACCGAGAGTACCTCGTTGCAACGACGCAAACATTGACATTGTCACGAACTACACGAATTTTTTTTCTTTTTTTCGCTTGTCTCCTCCTGTCTCCTTGTCTTCGAAGAAAGAAAAGCGAAAAGGCGAGGAAGAGAGAGAGAGAGAGAACAGGTCGAAGTGCAATCAAAAAGAAAAAGCAAAAGAGAGTCTGTTTACACTGTCAATGACTGAACTAATAGAAACGACGAGAAGTGGTACTCGCTTTTCGATTTTCAAAGCGACGCGTCGTCGGGCGCATTCCTCAGATATTTCTACCGCCGTCGACGAGGAACGGAAAATAAATTGAAAGCTGGAGAAGTACGGAAGATCCTGCAATGTGCACGTCATCGGCATCGATACAGAAACGCCAGAGAACGAGCCGAGGCGAGAAATGTCAACCTTCCGTGGAGCGCGAACACGGCGAATCGGAAGGAAATTCTCGCCTCCGGGGCGACGAGATGGTAAAGTAAATTGTCGCCTATGTTATACAAGTGGAGACGATGTCGTAGATGCCAAGCGGCTCGAAAGCTGTCGTCTAGAGACGAAAAGCCCTTTCCTCCTCGAAAGAAAAAAAGGAATCGCGACGAAGACAGAAAGAGAAATAACAGAAAGAGAGGGAAATGTCGAAACCAGGATATTCGTGCCATATGAAGTGGAAGTACATCAGAGTTTTATGTATTATATTTTTATTTCTGGCCTTCGGTATTTTAAAGGGCAAACCACCACTATTTATCGATCGAAAGTGGAAGATTCTTACTCTGGCTGACCTTTTCCTCGCGATAAGATAAAATGCAATTCAATTGCATATGATAAAACTACGCGTGTAAACGTAGGACTTTCATACAAAACTTTACTATTTTCTGTGTATACGATGAAGTATGACAAAAATTTCGACGAGTTTTTAAATATATCGGAAGAAATGTAAATAATGTCAATGATACGTTATAGAAACCGCTTAACGATACTGACCTTTGACGAGTCATTTGACATTAGCAACATTATTCATTTCATGGTAGATTTGCGCGGAGCGCACTTTTGGCAATGGCTACGACACTCTGGGGAAAGGAACGTGTTCCCTAATATCACAGAAATTAAAGATCTGTCCTCTCGCGGGAACGGGGAACAGCCATTACCGCGCCAGTGTCGGGGGACAATGGGTATACAATGTCCTTCTCGTCGGCGACAGACCCCTTAGAGTTCGAATCGGAGGAAGGGATGGGAGCCGAGAAAATGTTATCTCGAGTCTGCGAGTGATGTGACGAGGGTGAAGTCTGACCGCGTGGTGATTCCCGCGAGACTGTCGACTCTCGTAATATCTCGACCATAAATGTTTGAATATGTAGACCGACACTCGGCCATATCCTCGCCTGGATATACATCTTTATGCAACAAACGCGAAAATAGGAGCGGAAGGTTTTAGAGAGGACAAGAACAAGGACATCCCTAAAATAAGCACCATATACACGGATAAAAGATGATTTTTTTTTTTACAGTTTAAATTTTTACGGATATCTTGTTCTGTTGTTGTCTAAACTTTGAGTAAGATGTCGACAATTTAAACATTAATAATAGATTATATTATGATTATGCTAACATGATTATTACGTTTAATCGAGTAAAGAATTACGTATGTTCAATTTATATACATATTCTAATAAGGTAAGCAAAATTGTTAATAGACATTGTTAAACGTAACTTATTTATTTAATACATTGGTAATATATCAAGTAGAGTATTAACTTCTCACAGTGCAAGACACTTAAATAAATTTAACTGCATTATTAATAATCAAAAATAAAATAATCGAGCTGTACCACGCCGAGGAGTGCCAACGAGTGGTCCTACGAAACGAATATAAAAAAGACAACGTGGAATTTCGCGGACGTCCGAAACGTTTTACGTCCGTACTGCGAGATGAAATTCGGGACGTGCACCCCGTCGAGCCGCGCGCAGGGTGAAATATAAGTTCGCCCAGCGGGAAACGGATTTCCCGCGTAAGAGGAACGAGCGAGGGAACGTCACGACAGGTGTCTGTCTCGTTGCCGTACGTTCAGTGGGATTTATTTCTCTGATAAATATAATTTATTCATACGCGTATGCCGTTACGTACACACACACACACACACACACACACACACACACACACACGCGCGCGCGCGCGCGCGCGCGCGCGCGCGCGCGCGGAATGGGACGCGCGCGTCGTTAGTCTATATGCGGAGAAAGTAACGAGAGCAAACGGCGTAAATCACAATAAAGCGAATCGTTTATTAACGATCTCATTTGACCGCCGTGGAATAACATTCCGACCGAAAACCGTGTCTCGCATGCATTTTACATGGCAATCGCGCCGCCATTTGTATTCCAGCCGTTGCCCGGGCCTCGCTGCCTAAACGATTCTGCCGCGGAATCGCCGCCGAATGCACGATAAATTAACCATTATGCGGAGAATACGCGAGAGATATCGATTGGTACCACCCTCCCCGTCCAACGACGATGAAACGTTCACGAAACCCCTCCATCTCCCAACCACAATACAACCTCAATGCCCTACGGCTACTAACAACATAGGGTACCGACAACAATGGTGGACGTCAAAACGTCCAGGCCGTTACCATCGTCGACACCAATACGCCAATTGTTGCCCCTTGCCGTCGACCCGGCTAATTAATTGGACAGCGATATGAAGTCTCGTTGCGGTTCATATATTTGATGTGATAACGAAACGCCAATCCGACTTGTTGTGAATGAACGAGATGCTGTCGATGAAGGAAAGTAAGTGCCAATCAAAGGTTCTTTGCATCAATGTTGCTTTTAGCGACAGCGCTAATAAAAAATCGATTCGAGACAAAAAAAACGAGAGAGAAAGAGAGAAAGAGAGAGAGAGAGAGAGAGAGAGAGAGAAACGTCAATATTATAATAAATAAAATTGAGTTAAAAAATTGAGTAATAAATAAAATTTATAGCAAATTCTCAACTGTCGAATTTTTTGTTCTTCACACAATCTGGAAACTTTCAAGTAATTATGTCTTAAAATTCAAAGTGATAAAACATCGACTTATTCTGATTATCTACAAGACTCTTATTAGTTTAAGTAGCAATTTCGAGGCAAATAAAGACAAAAAGATTCTTTCCCGACAGATTTCGCCTCCGCCGTTGAATTTGATAAGAACGGTGTTATAAAAAGCGTAAATCCCTAAAGATGCTCAAACGAAGTCATGCTGCTATAGTAACTGGCTATGTAGCGACCGCTTGGAGCGGCGCCAAGAGAGGATAATTGCTTTAAAGTAATTAGCTACTAGAGTTCACTTTACTCTTACTTGACGCCTTTTCTCTTCATCGTCTTTGTGCCTGTCGTCCTCATCTTCCTTCTTCTCATTCTCCCCCTACGTCTCGCCATCGGTAGCAGATGCATGCCCATAAAACGTAATTGCTTTTCGGTTTAATCATGCTTTTTATCGACCGTTTGTCGCAAACGGATCTTCGGGCTCCCATTAGCTGCGCAAATCTCGTAAGAAATAAAATATTATCTCCTTAGCAAAACGCACCGTCATCAACGTCATTTGTACCACTGATTTCAAAGCGTCCTGTGCAAACTGTCCACGATAATAAGCACCGAAGGAATAATCCTTATCTATAAAATGTTATATGTATGTCCAAAATCGTAGAAATATATGCAAATAAACCTTTTTATTCGTCATTTAACCTCAGGCATCTCAAGAAAACTATGTTATATCTTTGTGAATCAGCTTGTTAATTTCAAGGACTTTATAGTATTGTAGGAGCATCTTGGGAGTACGACTACTCGTAGAATAATAATGATTAATTTCAAACATGTATCTTGCTATTTCCCACAGGACAATCTCTTGCGTAAGAGAACTTTCAGAATAATATATAGGGACTTAACTTCTGTATATAAAGTCTCACATAAAGATTAGATATCACGAGTAAGACATCACAAATAAACGTAAATGTCAAACAATAATTAAAATTAGAACGTAATTTCCGTTTTAACTATTACTTACACAACTAATAATAGCGGGAATGCATTAATCTTGGCTGGATCATGCCACTTTCATCAATAATTGCAAATTTAAAAAGAGCAAAAAGATAAGAGTAAATGAGAATAAAATCAGAAAATGAACATTTTAAGCTATAAAACATGAAAACTACTTTTGTTTTCTTAGATCTAATCACTTGAATACAGGAAATAAAAGACAGATGTTTGAACATTCATAAAAGAAAAAACTAAAAATATATGTGTTGTAATTCTATACACGTTCTCATACAGTTATATTATTGACACATTAATGATAGTAAAAAACGAGCAGAAATAAATGCTTAAAAATATTGTAGAAATTAAATGCAGTATCACGGAGGGCAAAATTTTATGCGGCCACATAATTTGAGTAGTTTACGAGTAAATGGAAGCAGTTCGTAGAAATTATCTTCGCAATTTTCGCTCGTTCGTAGCCCGGGAGAACATCGAGCTATTAATTTGTATACAAGATTTACACGTGCACGCAAGAACGCAGAAAAAACACGATGATCCACGCAGAGGACTAAATGAAAATTTTGCATACCAATTTTGCAGAACAGTCTTAATTATGGCAGGTAAATTAGGGGCTGTTTAGGTACACGATAATGCACATTTTCTCTTCAAGAAGTGTAGAAATTGCGCAAACATTCGAACTACAGGACGAATAGGAAAGGAAACGAAACCAAGAAGAATGCGGCCATCTGCTGGAGGACTAACGTCATGAGCGTGAGAAATCGTCTGATGATTTTTTTTGAAGCACGCGAGTTGAAATTTTTTGACCATCTCCTTCGCATTTCATCACCGAAGGCAAACTTAAAACATGCAGAATACACACGGAATAAAGTTTTATTAAAAATCTTGCAAAATTTTGACACAATATACAAAATAATCCATAAAAGATTCGTCAATAATAATTTTGTAATATTTCACTTGCTTTCATATTTTTCTAATTTAAGCTTGTAACAGAAAGTCATATATAATGGATGATATCAAGTTATCAAATTCTTCAAAATGATCTTCGATAGTTATTTTTTTAACTCCATTTTTTATAACAATAGATTTAGTTTGGCCAACAATTCCGATAATTCTCGCGATCGAAATTTTCTTTGCACATTGTGAATATATTATTATTTTTCATGTTATTCTCGTAGTTCTTCTAACATGCATAACAGCGATACACAGCGTAATTGCATATGGAAAGAATACAGATCTGAAAATAATTTTGTTGCACATCAAAATTATTACATAAGATGCTTAAGCATGAAAACAATATTGCAAAAATTTTTTATATTCTAGAAAGCAATTTGGATGTCCTAAATAAATACTTCGATTTTGACAAAATTATTTTTCATCAAATCAGATCAAATTTTTAAATATTTTAGCAAAGCTGTTCTTTAATGCAGCTGTTCTTCAATTCTTTAAATTATCACAATATAAATAAAAAAAAAACTTTTTATATCACGCCATCCTAAATTTTGCTGCAATAGTAATAAGATAACACACACATAAGAGTCAATATTTAAAAAGCAAAATGTCTTCATATCGTTCAGTAAAGGAAGTAAGAGATCTTCGATCTCAGATCTCAGGCCGATTGTTCGTTTATTCATGCTAGAAAACCGGACATAATCTTATGAATGTACGCGATCTAATAACAGAAATACCGAGAAAAGAAAGGGGCGGCGGTTCGAGGGTGCGCTCAGAAGAAACGGCAGAAGATGGAGATTCCAAGATAACCTTCGCATCTGCGGCGAGCACTTGAACTCACCGTATATGAAGCGGATTTAATTGGCATAATAAACCTTTAAATAGAAGCTCGGCGCAGAGGAGCGAATGGCGTGTTAAGAGGTCGTTGAAGCCGTTTTCTACCTCCTTACTCTCGCAGAGCCAGTTTAGATACCCGAGATCGGCGTGTACTTGCAAGTACGAGTTACGCCTGGAACGAAAGATTCGCAAGAATATTGATGCGTATATAATAATACGAGGGATCGTAATAAATGAATAGCACTTCAGTTGAGCGGACAAGCAATTATTTCATCATTATTTCGTCTTTGCGCACGTGCGAAAGTCGCGTGTATAAAGCAAACTCCAATTAAAAAATTTCAAACTTCATCATTTAAATTATTATTTAGGGTATTCAATATGCATTATATTTCTTTCCCCCTTCTCTCTCTCTCTCTCTCTCTCTCTCTCTCTCTCTCTCTCTCCCGCTTTTGCTTTTTTTTAAATTGCGGTTTTGATTAATTTAAATATTAACGTATGCTACGGTACACCTTCCTCTTAATTTCGAAAAATCGTTTAAAAGGAAATTGAATCCGGTTCTGAAACAAGCCGTCCCGATATTACATCAATCTCGCGATGGAAATTAAGGCGCAGCCTCGAGCCTATGGATTATTCAGTACGCGTAGAGCCAATGTATGCGGCCAAAAAATGTCTCGAGGAAATGAATCGCTTCTTGCAGCATCCTTCGTATCACGGTGCGTTACCGTTAGCTCGGCCCTTGCAATCGCGCCGTGCGCTTCTTTCCGTTCTTTTTCCCGTAGATCGCGCCTGGTCATCTTCGTCGTCCGACCGCAACGAGAAGCGAACCCGTTCGATATTTCAACAGAGACACAGACGCGGCGAGTGCTTGTTACATATATATATATGTAGATCTAGTCCACTCCATTTCTCTAAACAGTATATAAACTCTACATCAGTACATCGTACTTCCCTTTCTGCTTTTTCACGTATCAAACAAGTTTATCTCGATTTTAATCGAGTCTTGCAGTATTAAAGGAGGAAACTTTTTTTTACTCCAAATAATTTATAGAAGGGCAACTCTTAGTTTTCAGAAAAACAGAAAAAAAAAGACAATAAAATATTGCCGTTACAATTATTCTAAACGTTTTAAGCGATTGTTAAAGACAATGTGAAAAATGCGTACTTTCTCTTGATAAAAAAAAAAAAAAAATTCGGCAGAACCAGAAAAGGATGATCTTCAAATACGATGTTTTCTCTACGCCGAAAAAAATCTGTAGTTAAGACACATTAAGGCGATATTATTTTGGATCCGTGCGTCCATGGTTCATCGACCAAGCATGACGGGCCGCCGCGGTGCGTAAAAGGAAAATATCCTCGAAGACTACGGGCAATGCAGATAAAGGATTAATTGGTTACAGTTCGCGATGTATACATTTCGATCCTCTGACGCGACAGTGACGCGCGCGCCAGTCTCAGATAATGCTATTATCGTCGACCGTGGCGATTAGGCTGTGGACCAATTCAGCGCCTCTTCGGAATACTTTTTGTTACGTTCCATAAATTGCCCTCTTTTTTTTTTCATTCCATCCAACGAGAGAGAAATATCGTTTTAATCGACGTGACCAACAGGGTTTACAGCTTCTTCGCCGGGAGGGAAAAAAAATTGCAATAGCACGTGACGAGCAGCGAACAAAATGCGAATTTGATTGTTCGGCCGGGAGGGAAAAAAAATTTCCGCAAAAAGTCGTCCTGTGTAACGTGGCTATTTGCAAAACATGCGTCGAGAGTCGCGCTTTCGTTCGGCACATGCGAGCGTAAAATGAAATCGACGGACTAAAAATATGGATCATTCACTTCATCATGATGAAACCGATAACGGCATCGATCCATTATTTATATTGGACCATTATGCAATTAGAGTCAATACGGAAAATCAGATGAAATCGCCGCAAAAATGAAAAAAGGATTTATACATTGCCATTTTCGATATTACATCTTTCAAATTCAAACGCGAGATTATGGAATTTTTTTTTATCTATAAATAATGTATACGAGTGATTTATATCTACGTGATGCATATAAACGATAATATACAATTTCCTCCAATTTTCTATTTGAGAGAGTTGTATAATTTCTCATGTAACCAATTCAATTATCGCAATACGGTTCTCGAGTCCGATATTATGGGCGTTATGAAATCAACGCGGCGAGCAAGTGTACGTTAATTAATTAACTAATTAATTAATCTCCGCCAAAAGTAGCAGTTTACATATCAGAATTGTTTGCGAGTCTCGCCCATCGAGATAATGGAGATGGAAAACGGTATCTGTATATGCCTCGAAATAACGCTTAACCGAATTATACCGGAGCCCCGAAATACGGTAAAATTAAAACCTTACCCGCTTCTAGATGAACTAACATAATCCGGTCTGGAATTTACGGTTTAACCGGTTTACAATACTCATGGTGACACGCGCGAAATTTCGCCGGCCAATTAAGCGTAATTTTTCGCTCGAACTAATTTGCGTTAAGGTAATTCAAAGCTTGCGGGATGTGCAAAACGCAATTCACTCGACTCGAGTGGTATAATCCAGGTTCACCGTTGTCCGTGGAAAAACTGGTTCCAAGGTGTTACGCATGCAACAAGATTGTTCTAGATTCCAAGGTAGGTTCATTCAGACGTTAAAATTGACTCGCGAATTTCAGATAGTGTCATAATTGATTAATTATACAGGATTTTAACAGATAAAATAAAATAAACGATGAGAGAAGAATCTTATAACGAGTCATCATGAAAAATTATGTCGTATAAAAATGTATATATGTGTATCAGGAGAAAAATAACATCTTAAAAAAATTATATCATCCAATCTCATTTTCATTGCGAATATCGAGCAACAGAATATTGATAGGTGGATAATATCCCACAATCATTATACGACATTTTAATGGCGAATTTTGGAAATTAATTAGAGTCATAAATCCTGATATGAAAATGTCGAGATCATAATAGCTTTGGATTATACAGGTGATCAAAGTTGGCAAAGATAACATTGCATAGATTACACGCATTCAGTTCGCACCTGTGCTTAAATGCGTACCAATTTGTCTGATTGATTTTCAATGTTCAATGAACCATGTAATTATTCCCATCGAACTTTGATAATGAATATTGAATTATAAATTATAAGCAATAAGCAATGTTAAATTTAATCTGATTTTTTTTCCCTAAAACACGCTGCTAAATAAACAATTTGTAAACAAATTATTAATGAATAATCTCTAAATAAATCACATATAAGATTTATATTATTTAAAATTTGTATCTGATTTTATTCAGAGAGAAACAATACCGATTTGTATCTGATTTTATTCAGAGAGAAACAATACCGATCAATTTAACTAAAAATAAAAATATTATACTTACGTAAACACTGATTAAGAAATAAATTATTTTATGTTGTCTTGTTGTTGTTTTTTTATTCACACAATATCACTCATTCACAAAAGCGCGGTTAATTACAATCGTATGTGCATTAATTATGAAGATACGTGTAACGATCGTGCGATGTTTTGCGTGGTATACTGGAGTATAATCACGTAATATATCTTGTCGCATTGCCAAGAAAGACTTGTACGAGAAAAATTAATGACGACGAACGAGTCCAAAATAACCGAAGGTTTTATCAAATCATAAATGTACAAATGTTAAATTTGTATCATATGATTACCGAAATTATGTTATATAAAAATATAATATTAATTATAATTGTATTTAATTAGTAAAAGTAACATAATGTAGCTCGATCCAGAGTCAACTTATTCCATAATCATGATGTTTTATTAATAACTAAATAATAGCCGACAATTTTATTCTGACATAGCACGATACAGTCAAGAATTAATCAATACACGGCAATTTTGCTTCTGTTACACTAAAATCTCATTTTTATTCGCCAGATGTGACAAATCTTCTCGCATCTTATTCAATATTATATTCTATATTATATAACTTTAAATATAAAAAACAAAATATTCTATTTTGCGTTATTTTACATTAAACATTTCGTTATTCAACTAGTACTTAATGCGTGAATTGATAACTCATGATGTATTCCTAATCCGTAATCAACGCAACAGTTACTTATCATAATATATATATTTTATTTATCATGACAAGTAAAATTTTGCACAATTCATATACTTATTAGGATTAAAATCAAAGTAGGGAATGTAAGTTATAATATTATTATTATTCGATTTTACGAGCAGTAACTTTGACGTCTGCGCAGATTCGAAAATATTGCACTTTGTATTTTTCATCAATTTAAAAATAATTTTTTTTATTTCCAGATAGAGAGCGCAGAATAAACTTCGCAGAACAAAACATTTGACGCGTAAATATATTTTTAGTTTTGTATTGTATTAAATCTCTTCCCCCCCTCTTTCTCGAAACAAAACGAGTTGATTGACACGTGACCTTGATGTTTGTATATAGATGTTTCATAGCATTTGATAGTAGCGCGCTATTGTTTACGCACGGTCATTGTGTTATCATTCATGGGTTGAAGCTCGAGCCGGAAGGCAGTGAACCACTCAAGTGTCGCGTCCTATTCTTCGAGACACAATCGCGACAAGTACCAAAGAATACTAAAGACAAACTTTTATGAACAACGATAATCATTTATCAACTTTCATGATTAATAATTTATTAATGTGCCAAAATGACAGCTTTATTTTACGCGAATTACTTTCGATCTCTAAGACAAAAATCAAAATGATAAGAGAAGATTATAAATCGTTATGCTATTTACGGATAGTTGTTTCAAATCTTATTTAATTGAATAAAAAAATTATATTAAGCAACTTCGGCATATTTTAACAATAATAAATAAAACATTAATTAGAATAAAAAAATATTCGGAAAAAATGCTCTCGATGCGACTTCCGTTATTTTTTCAAATTCTGAAATCTTCGATCAGGGAAACGGGAGAAGAAAAATTCGATTCACTATATATAGATCTATGAGTACGATTTTAGCGTAGTCGTTATCTTGTAAAAGAAAAAAGCCGATCGTATGTGTAAAAATCCGCGCAAAAAAGTAGAGTATCGGGAGAAAGACGACCTACGATAAAACTGCATCGGTACTGTCGAACAAACTACCGACGGCTACGATATCGCGACTATTTATTTCGGCGGAGTCACACTGGTCTTCCACCGAACTTTATCCTCGAAACAATTCTACGACCGAGAGTTACGAAACGAGATCCGTATTTCGCCTCCAGTTTCACTCCCCGATAAAAGCGTCGGTCGAAAAATTCAAGAGATACGAGAAACGGCGAGAAATTTATATCACCTTTTCGAATGGTAGAAAAGCTCGATAAACTGGGATTTTCTCGAAAAGGAGGCACCCTGGATTTTGCCATATCATTTTGCAATCAACAAAAAATATATCTAATTTTTTTTTCTTTTGTTTAATATGTTTAGTCTCGATCATTATTTTTCAGTTTCTGTACTTTTTTCATTAATTTAAATATATGTGATATATATGATACTTGTATTCACACATAAACTTAAAATTATATAGATGCCAAAAGTTTAAATTAAAAAATAAAACAATCGCATATACAGAATATTTCTGATCAGTCTACCCTTTTCTCTTCTTTTTTTTTTTTTGTTCTTTAAAAAGATATCGCGTCGAGAAGGATAGAAAGTACTACGTGGCCGACCACAGTACATACAAAATCCGGCTCGAAGCTGGGATAAGATAATAAATATGCAAAAAGGAGGAGTTTCGATGCCGTAAATAAAAACGGCGGGCTTGCGTGCTGCGCGAGAGAGTCTGCGGTGAGAGAAGATCGTGCGATTCGAAATAAAAGGACGGCAGGGTGGTGCAACAGGGGGTGGAGGAATGCGAAAAGAAGGAGGAAAAGAAGGAAAGGAGAGATAGAGAGGCTGCGTTCTCTTCACCTCTCCACTTTGCAAACGCTGTAATCTCTTGATTTAGTTCGACTTAGCCACGATGAATGCGCTTAGTCGGTACTTTGTCGATTGGCTCTTTCGAGGCAAGAAGACAAGTCGAAGGAGGACAGAAGGGAGAGATGCATGATATACGCGGTGGTTAAACCAGTATCTCGGTTAGACAATCATTCGACGGCGATATTCGCGGAGAACGTCTCTATCGGCGGAAGATTGTGCATGGCGCGAGCTAAATTTGGAAACGATGAGATTCCTCATCGATCTCGAGCTTGCCCGAACGCCATTCATAGCGCATAATCTTCGAATCTATATCCGAATTTATATGCGCTTATTCGAAACAATAATTTGCATTGCTATACACGAGATTAATTAATCTTCCGCTTGATACACCTAAAAAATCTTGATATATAAATCAAATACGAAGAAATTTTTTAATGTCACACGGAAAGAAACACTTTTGTTGGCAAATCTAAAAATTTGACCAGATACAGATGATCTGAAAATAATTTTGTTGGCCCATCAAAATTATTTTGTAGAACACTTAAATATGATGATAATATTGCAAAAATGTTTGATCTTCTAACAATCAATTTGAACATCGTATAATAATTTTGAAGACCCAACAAAATCGTTTTCAGATTTGTATCTAGCTAAATTTTTAGATTTGCCAGCAAAAGTATTCTTTCTGTGCATTTGACTGAATATTTCGTTTTTTTTTTTTTTTTATTTATTTAAGAGGATGAAAAGGAAAATATATGTGAGATCAGGCATATTCTCGCGATTTGGAGTTACATGACCAATAATTTCGCTATCGAAATTTATCTTGATAATTAAATTTATATGGTTTACAAAATAAAAAAAAAACAATCTATAAAATTCACTGTGCCGTGAAATAAAGTGAATACGGTAAAGAGAAAGCATTTTTTTTATCCTGCGCATTAACATAATAGTTTTGCATATATATATTATCTATATATGTGTCAAATAGCGATGTAACGAGCCGATTATAGCATCTTCGTTTATTTATCGCTGCCGTTTTGCGCAATAATGTTCGTCGGTTAATGCGCAAGTTTAATCGGATATTACAACGTAACAACTGTGTAATAAATAGCGCCTCATCGCGACGCCGTTTATCGTGTCGACAAATCGATAGATCATCCCCGACTACGTACGCCAGGGTATCGTTATAGGGTATTCCGTACTCACCTGTACCCGCTGTCGATGCCGATCCTGTTTCCGCTGCCACCTCTCCAGTTCCTCTTTCCTCTGGATCAGCGACCTTATCTCGACAGCCGCCACGGGAGCCGTCGTATCGTCGGGCATATTGCCGCACGAGGGTAATCTTCTCAACGTAGAAATCGACTCGTCCTCCCCCTCGCTGTAACTTTCTACCAGGAATTCCGAGTCGCTCTGGAAGTAAATTAATTTTGAGGCTAACGAATCGTGGCAGCGATCGGATTAAATGGATTTTCAAGAAAGTCTCATTCTTCATTTTTATTTTGATATTTCGCAATTATTCCTTCATCATTGTTTACACAATTTTTAAATTAATACTTCACGCAATATTTATTTTTATTATATATATATATATATATTTTATATAGTTATATAGAATACAAAATACTATGAATGTTATATATAAAATGATCTAGGAATAACTCTAGAATTTTATTATAAAATTTAAAAGACTTTCGTTCCTTCGCGTAATATACATTTCTTTTATTACATGCCAAGATCAGCCAAAGATAATTTGAAAATAGATTACAGTCGTTCTTCCATCGCTTTTAGAAAATTAGATCCGTAAGGTTCTAGAACGTGCTGAACACGTTTTCTTTGGAGAGAATTCTCTTTCCAGTGATTTACGACAGTTACTACGTACCTGTGTCGGCGGCGAACTCGGCGAACTTGTGCTCGAAGCTTCGACCACTGAAACATATTCACTGACACCGGTCTCACTCTTCTGCAATTTCAGCACCGGTGTCTCCAAACCGCACAAGAACACTTGACCGAAAAAGAGGATCTTGCTTATCCTGAGGCACATCTGAGCCACTTCCTGAAAACGCAACATGAGTTTACCCAACCCATAGAAGTTGAGCGACCGCACGGAGATCTTGGTATAATACTGATATATACTAAAACTCCTTTTGGAACTTTGAAATTTCTCAGAGATACTCTGTTTTAAACTTGTTTGGAGTTCGTTATCAACTATAAAAGCACATACGTTACACATATGTACATCGGTGTAATAACCAAAGAATACAACAAAGTAAATTACCATATCTTCTGTTTTTTCCACGTAGCAAGGATCCTGTGGATTCAGCATGAGAGGAGTGAATCCGGCCAACGTGATATCTTCCGGTAGTTTCACAAGTTCCAAGTCTGAAATAAAAGGTAGAAATCCGGTACATCCTTTATGCACGAGGATCGATGTTTTTCGTATAAAGTTCTGCGATCGTGCCAAATCAGATCCCCTTTCAGAAGCATACGAATTCGTCCTGAATTTACGCGCACAAGGATCCATATCACGTATCGCGAAAGGAGCTCAAATGTTTATACTGCACGGTTTAGAATCAATAAAATGTGATCGCATTCTGGCGATCCGATATCCATCGTGTCTGACATTAAATTTTTATAACGTAACGCGAATGTAGGTAGTGATAAAATGGCACTCTTCATTCCAATCATACAATAATGACTAATAAAGATTTTCATTTTTGAAATTTTCCACACGAATTGTACAAATATTATACTTGCGCCTAAAAAAAAATCCGGAAAAAATACGAAAGCGAATAAATATGAATGAACAATGCTGCTGCTTCAATGAATGGTGAATGAGTCACGTCGCCAATTCTGATAATGCCACTCGCATCTGCCTCATTTCCGTTTTCGTTACAAATATTGTGAAATATTGTTTAAATTTAAATAATAAGAAATAAAAACAGAGAATTTTCATAGTTACAGATTGGTAGACAGCATTAATGTAAAAAGTTGAAGTCGAATTTACTATAACTTTGACAAACTCATGAATTCTATTCAGCCACGTGATCAGCCCTATCTCACCAATATATTCACTATGAGCAACGCGTATTGACGTCTGCACATACGTAGGTTTAGAGGTAAGTGTACCGTGAGCAAGGACGCGTCGCGAAACTGGAACGTCCGTTTCCAAGCGACCGGACCCGTTGGAAGACCTAGTTCGAGACCGAACTCGCGATTATGTCTACCTGATCTATCGAAAATAGAAAAATTTGTCACATTCCGTCCGCGAAAAGCGTATGCATCCGCGGCCGACCGCCGCGATTCTTGTCGGTCTGCCAATCACTGATAACTACTGCTGATGAACAATCGGTCACAGACTCATTGCAAAGTCGAAAAAATTTTAATATAACATTATAATTTTAATATTGAAAGCTAAAGAATCTAGCTTTAGATATTTTTTTTACAACAAATGAGGTATATCTATATCCTTTCGTTTAAAATATGTGTAAGAATCCTTAATATTCTTCTCAAATTAAAATTATAATTTTATATCCATTTTCATCAATGTAGAGTAACTTTAATCTTGATCTAATTCACTTTGTCTTTTGTTAATTTTTACTAAAGAACTAAAAAAGATAAAAAAAGATAAATTAAATCAATTAATTACAATTAAAGTTAACCTGCATCAGCAAAAATATTGGGGAGCTCATTTTAAAATAAAAAAAAAGCCATCAAAAAATTATCAAAAGTTAATTCACACACATGTATAATTTTCTACAGCTTAAAGAATCGAGTAACGCCATTCGGCCGGATGTATCGACGGTGCGTGCCAGATTCGTGCGGACGCGGTCGCCGAAAAATCAGTTGAGAGACGCCGTCGGGTCGTCTTCGTGGCGAGGTCTACACGTGAATGGGCTTCGGGGCAATGCAATTTGTGTATTCATAACATGCGCGCGGCGTGCATGTAGTGGCGATGTGGCTCGCACGCATGCTGAAAGACCATTGGCCACACGCTAGTAAACGACTGCAAGAGAATGGCACTACAGTGGTCATGTCGAACGTATTCACCGTTACGCAACCGTCGCGCCAGCTATCTACGGGTCAACAGACTGGGCACCGACTTCAAGGAACGCGACTTTTTCGATTAAGTCTGGTCCAGGTCAGCCCGCGAGAATCGCTAGCATCTCGGCCGAGCGTTTCGATCGGCTGCCATTTCTCTCGCTGTTCACGCGCGCCTAATCCTACGTGAATGCCATTACCATCAACAAAAAAATATACGTCATTGAAATGTGTAGTAAAATTGGTTAAGGATATAGTAAAATCAGCTTAAGGATATAAACTGGCGATATTTGTGTACCTAAAAGTTATTCACTAGCATTCCAAGATTCGGCAATAGAATATCAAAATTGAATTGAAGAAAGAATTCTTTGACCAGGGATGAATTTATCAACTAATTAGAAATTAATTTAGTATACAAACTTGTTAAATAATTAACATAAAAGATAACTGTGTTGCTGATACAGCAATCTTTTATGTCAAGAAATATGTCAGTAGATTCCTTAAAGATTTTAAATTTAATCTTTTTCAAATAATTTAAGATTCGCTTTTGTAAATTACTGTCGAGTCTATCTAATCAATTTTTCCAACATCGTAAATCGAATGTTACCATTTTTTGAATTGTGCTAACGCTATTTATTTCAGATATATTTTTGTACATCTCTACTAGAGTTTATATTTCTAGAATATAAAGAAAATCGATACTTGACAGCAATTTACAAAACCGAATCTTTTAAATAAAACAATCTGATTGATGACTAACGATGAACTCGCATAAAATAAGCGTAAAACTTTCCTTTACCTTCTTCACGATCCTCCGCATCCTTGCCTTGAATCAAAGTCGACCTCGTGTAATTTAATTTCTCTAAAAGATTCACCATTGTCGCTAGTCTGCTCCACGCGTCTCCTGGCGGCCTGTAAATAAAAAGATCGATTTAAGTCTCCTCTAAGTTTTATGATAAAAATAGAATAAGAAAAAATCACACACAGTTCCATAATAAAAGATCTTCGTGACTTAGCAAAACGACTTAGCAAAAAGATTCCATCGTTCTAATACATAATTCAATAATAAACGAGGAAAGAATTCGATAATACCAAGGTCTAATGTCGAATTCTTTCTGCACGATTAAACCGAGCTCACTTTAACGATTGAATCATCGAACAGTGATTTATGATTTACGTCGCATTGAGATGAGATGTAATGATCTTTAATTCCCTAAATTATATTTATTTATAATTTTCATCGAACTTTCTAACATCGCTTGACGTCATTTTGGCGCCGTAAGGCTGACGAACTTTTTATATCTCAAAATAATATTCGGGGCTAATTTTCTACGGCTTTCAGATTCCCCATTATTGTTTTTGTAAGAGTGACAGCGTAAATACCCGAGGACCCGGTGAGGTTGCCGGCTGTGCAAACAACACTTGCTCAAACATTTGCTTATGAAAAAAAAATAATCAGGTAATTTGCTACTTGATTTTCTTCGCTACCGGCTACCTGGCATATACCTTGACAAGAGGTAAATATTTTCGGTTCTGGATCATTCGTCACGCGACGAATTCTTGCCACAAGGGTACAATTACCGTGCCCGACGTGACCAAGACTCCCGATGAAATTCCGTTTGCTGAAAATACAGTTTCGATGCGCCGCACGAAAGTGCATCGCGATATTTCGAAGATATTCGCGGCTTTCGAGCGATCGAACGTACGACGAAACGCACGTTGAATTTTCGCACGCCTTCGCGTGGGACGTGGCGCGATTTCGCGTACTTACGACGAGATAATACATAAATCCGAGATGCAAATGGACGCGATTGAAAGAAAAAAAAAAAAAAAAAAAAAAAACGGCTAATAAAATTTATATCTGACCATTTGTGGCACGGAGAAGACGAGCTGGAGTCGCGGGAACGCGGAGGTCCTCGTGCTAACATGATATATCTCCGTGCGACTATTCATTATCAATGTCGAGAATTACATATTGGAAATTATTGCGGCGAGGAGACTCGCGTAATGCGCATGGTGGATAATAATAATAGATCACGGATTTATACATTTAATGTACTTCGTATGACCGGCGGTGGCTCGTTCCACCGACGTTATTAATGATCTACCCGCGGCAGGGCACATACGTTTCCATTTGCCACTTCCGTATTACTGTAAAGCCAAAGTCGCTCGTTCAATTAATTCTTTCATTGCGCGTAGCGGCTCTAAGATTGTGCAAACTCTCGTTGTGCAAAAGCATTTAAAGAGCATTTAAAGGTATCGTAATACCGGAAGTACCGCGCGGCGGAGCACATTCCGTGTATTAATGTCCCTTATAATGCTCCTTCACGAGATGAAGTTACATTACTCGTCGCTCGCCTCGCATTATAAAAAAAGACCATACCTGATCATAAATTTTTATCCGTGTAAACTCCGCGCCCCAATGTGCATGCTACGGAATCTTAATGATGCACGGCACGACCTCGATGACGATGCGCCAAGGAAGATCACGTGAGAATCGCGAGAGGACTTCGCCGATCGCTTAATTTCGCGACGGAGCAAAAATGCGTGCGCCACTCCGTGGTTTCCGGCGGGATTAATCGGCCGGCATCCTTAAAGGTCATCGGTTAATCGCGTCTGCCATGGGATTCACCATCGCGACGTCTGCGTCCGCGTCGAATCGTAGCATGCCGCACCGCAACGATGATCAAGATCAAGAGAGAGGATCAGCGGTCGCATGTCTCGCGCTGCGTGGCGTCCTTGCCAAGGAAACGCTTGACTCACGTAATTGTTAATCGCTAACGAGCAACGATGATTAACCTATTCCAGCCAGATAGTAGCTGTTGGTTACGCAAAGAAAAAAAAATCCGCGTCTCGAAACCGAGAACACCGAGAAACCGTTGCAAGAGAGAAAGAGGCAGAGAAAGAGAGAGAGAGAGAGAGAGAGAGAGAGAGAAAAGAGAGAGAGAGAAAGAGAGAGAGAGAGAGAGAGAGAGGGGGGGGGAAGGGAGCCTTGAGGCTCGTTTAATGGACGGTAGATTGCATCAGTCGGACAAGCGTGACTCTCGCGCTCTTTCCTCTCTCTCTCTTTCTGGCTCTTATTCCTCTTTTATTTTATCTCATTAGCGAAACTCGCACCGAAAGCAGCGACGACGCGCCGCGCGTCGATAAGATGAACAGCGCACTGCTCTCTCTCTCTCTCTCTCTCTCTTTCTCTTCTCTCGTCTTCTTCGTAAGCGCATGCGAAGGATATCAAAAAGTATGCACTCATGTTCGTATACGATCAATTCGAGATGCGCCGATTCAGCCCCTTTATGAAATGTTGGCCCTCGAAACCTTCGAATACCGCAGGGCATCGGGATTTCCCCGTGATCTCAGGTCCCTTATTTAGCAGCGTGATTCAGCACAGGGTACGCTAAAATTTGGGGATTTACGTGCAAAAAAGGATAAGAAATTCAAATAAGAATACATTATTCCCATAAATTTAACAAATAGAAAATCATCGGAAATCATGAAATTAAATTAACAATTACATCGTAAAATACTACATTCAAGAATCTACTTCATAATTTCAAATGTTACAAACTAAAATCCAAAATATTAATTTTTTTTTATCATTTCTCTATATTATTTATTTTTTACATCATTTTTCTTTTTTAAACTCGATATTGTATTACGTACTACTAAACGTTTCAATTAATTACATTCCTTCATTAATTTAATATCACGCACATTTCAATTAAAGTCAAAGCAAAAAATTTAAATTCACTTTCATGAAAAATAGTACTCTTTTTACGATTATTATGATTCCTTATTTCTTTAATCATAATAAATTAATTGAGCATAAATTAATTGAACGATACGACTTGATTATTTTACACAGTGACTTTCACGTTGATTCGTTCTTTTCTATCCTTTTCGAAAATTTGTCAACCACAAATTGCGGTAGCGATTTACGTACAAGAATTATGAATTAGAAACGGAGTGGAACATTACAATCACGAACACGTGTCGCGCCACGGGAAGGTCATCCGACACCGCCGCGGCGGTGTCGCGACATCTTCACCCGCGACTTTCTCACACCGCGTGCGATTCGCCGGGGCATCACCGCGCAAGGAAATTAATAGTCCGATACAATAGCCATAATTCAAAATACCTCAAGTGTCAACCTGAATTAATAGTCGCTACGCGCAGCTGCGACGAGACCGAGGCCGAATACGACGCGCGAGAGTTGGCGAAAGCCACCCTACAAATCTCTCCTTCTCTCCTTCTCTACTCTCATCGCTCTCCTTCCACGCTTCGGGGGATTAATCCGTTCGGCAAAAGCGCGATGTAGACCACCATATCTCGTGAGTTCGCCGCGCAAAAAACCGGCGGTCTCTCCCGGTTGAAATTAGAACTGATGCGGTAATAATTAAAGAGGGACAGTAACTTATGCATTCGCGACGAACGCGAAAGAAGCGTGGTAGAAATAGTGCCGCGGGAACCTGCGCGCGCGATTCGCGAGAGATCGAGCCTCGATACGATGCAGCGGTTGACCGTGACCTACGCCACGCTCACTTCCATCACTTCTCTCCCCCCCCCCCTCTCCCCTTTGTGAGATATCGGTTCTCGCTAGGAATACGCTCACGTTTATTAATCTGGCAGGGCCGCCGATCGAGAATAAGACATATATCCAGGAATTTAACGTCTCCCTGTGTCGATTTGTCGATACAAACCCCCGAGTTCGCCACTTTGTTTCGCTAAAAACAGTAGCGTCAGCTACTAAGTTCAGCAGACAGCAAAAATATACGAGGAAAGAGATTGGGAGATTTTTCGAGAGCCGGAGTGCCCGGGGCAGTCTTCAAACAAGCCTGATTACAGTTTATCTCAACACGGTAGTCAAATATGATTAAGTCCCGACGCAATTGGTAGCATTTTGCACGCTAATGATCCTGCTCGTTCCCAGAATCTAAGTTATCCCGAGGCCAGTGAGCATGACCGTGCTATGTGCTAAGTGCTTCCCAATTTATTCATGTACGACAGCTACGATCCCGAGGCTAAAGACGTTTTCGGGTAATAATTATTTTTGAATTAATATCGTTTTTCATAACGATCTCTAAAATCATAAAAAGATTTCCAAGCATATTTGAAAATTATTAATTTTAGGATCTACAATATTTTTCTGTATCTAATTTCTGTACGCGATAGCTTAAGATAAAAAATGAAAAAGTCACTAATCTCTAAGCTGCTATTTAAATATATTTTTTCAGACATACCTCTTTACATACATTTTTAAATTTTCACATTGTAAAAATTTTATTATTTATTCAAATCTAAAAAAATTGTAATATTCAAATTATTGTTTGTATTTCTGACTTTCGCTGTATCATTATTCAGTGTATAAATAACTATAATTGTATGTAAATTATTTCAAATAATACTTAACAAATCGATTCCTCCGGCAACTCGTCATTGCATGTCGTCAATGAATGCAAATTTTTATATAGCGCGAATTCCTGCCGCGAACGTCATGCTAGCTGAAAGCCGATGGGCCGATTCAAGCCACGCAAACCGCAAAACCGCAAGATCGAAAAGTTGGAGATATGCTGAATTTCTGTTGCACGCTACAATTCTGATACACGTGACATTCGCAACCGGCGTCTAACTTTAATCCCGATTGTATGACTTCGCGACGCACGGTTAACACACGCGCGACAAACTTGTATTTAGTCCAAGGTAGAGCGATCCATAAGCCAAATGAAATTTATGTTGCGAAACAATATAAAGAGATTAGGGACGTTCACCATGGTGACTAAAGGCGTACACGCGAATCTCATTTCCTTTATTGAGTTTAAGATTAAGAAACTTACCCGACTCTGTAATCCGTGCAAGACGGTGGGGGGTTCCAAACGGTGCTGTGACAGAGCATCCAGTCGCACCAGATCTGCAGAGAAACGTGAGAGAATAATGAAGTTTACATTCCAAATCGACGTGAGTACGTAAAGCTAATACGAGCTGAAACATCAATGCCGACAAATTGACAAAGCTTCCAATTAAATTTTTAACTTGTTGAAACATTTTGATGATTATAGCCTATTTTAAAATGGGAAAAAAGTGGGAAATAATAAAAATATAATATATTACAAGAAAATATAAAAATATTCTTAAATATTCTTAAAAAATTATTTCTTGATAAGAAACATCAAAAAAATTCCAAAATTATAAAAAAAAATGTCACAAGAGTATAAGAGACGTTATTTAAAAATGTTTGAATAGCATTTATAGCAATTATATAAAAAAAAAAGTTAAAGTTTTAAGCATCTTGAGTCACATTCCTGACATTCCTGAATTAATTTCTCTTTCTAATATAAAAGTATCTTATTATGAAAGAGGAAAATATATTTTCTGAGATTTTTATTTACAAGTTTTCATCAAGTTTTTCATTCAGGTTCTTTTTTTCAAAGTCGGAGAGCAAAAGTACTTTGCTATTTATAGACATTCCCGCGGGATGTTTTTTTCATCGAGTACGTCCATCCATCCTCATAAAGTGAAACATATTCCAGCGGCCTTGTATCGCGTCTACTTTATCGGCAATATTAATGGTCTCACCGCAGTCGTAAGAGAGCGCGAGTCTGGCTATTATTCCTTGTATCAGCTCGCATTCCGATAGTAATCATTGTTTTCTTTTTTTCCTTTGTGTGTTTTTTTCTTGTTAGATCGAGAAATACATAGCGATTATGCAAACGTATTAACTTCATACATACATGTAATATATTAACAAAATATTTATTTAACAAAGATTTAATATCGCAAAATTGATAATTAATCAGCGACAATCAATCATTTTCAATAATTCGAAAATTGTATAACGCATTAGCATAACATTAACATTTATTTAAATTTTTCATTTTAAACAATACTCTTAATCGCTTTTTTTAATGTTGCTCTAAGTCGCGCAATTCATATCAATGCTTTATACGACTTAATATCAAATTAAGAAATCAGTAACTTCAAAATACCGATGTCTGATTGCAGTACGATCATTAGTCGATAAAACATGCGCGTACATAACGATGTACGATAGGTAAATTAATTGCAAGAGCGTTGAGTTGCGTAATAAGTTGCGATGCGATCGAATCGGATTCTGTATCTGACATATCGGCCACCGGCGAATCTCACGTGGGTGTGAAACTCTCATGGCGCTCCATAAATTCTCCGCTGATTAGACATGTCGAGAGCGAGAGACAACGTCAGGAAGTAGAATCGGATCGAGCTGAGGAAGAAAAAAGCGATGCCTTCCAGATTGATGCAACTGCCAGGACCAATGATAACCAATCAGCAAACCGTCATAAATTATCCCTCGGAAATGAAAGCGAATAAAATAGATATAACGGTGAACGAGATTTTTTTTAAAGCGCTTTTTTTTTTAACGAATACGCGCGTATTTATATTGATCCTCAAGATGTGAAAATATTGTGATATGACTGGCAAAAAGTTGAGAGGTTGGCCGCCACTGCTCCAGATCTAATTATTCTATAATGGCAAGCCACGGACGATGGACGTGATCGAGGCAACGTTTCGACTCGGAAATTGACTTACGCTCGCCGACTCGCGTCGCGAAACGCAATTAAGACTTCGCTCAACTGATACGTATTGATGGGGGAAAGAGGGAGAGAAAGTACCTTAATAGCCGGTAGAAGCACTTGCAGATCCTCGCCGACCACCAGCCTCGGTTCTTGCTCGCTATCTAACTGAGCTTTCAACAGGGATACACCACGCTCCAAGATCAAGCTGAACATTTGCAGCGATACGACGAGAGCTCGTTCTTGGACCTCTGATCTATAGCCCTGTTCCATCTGAGAATCTGCAATCAACGGTTAAGGAAAATATAAAATAAGTTTGTATCATTTACTCATTTATCATACGTAGGTTCTAAATTAAATTCAGCAAAAGAAAAAGTATAATGTTATAAAAAAAATAAAAATAAAAACACCTTTCTAAAAAGATATAAGAGAACCTATTAATAACATGTCGTTTTATTTTATAGAAAGATAAAATTAACATTTTTACAGCTAGATATAATTATGTAGTTAAGTTTACGTAATTAAGATGTCTTTGTAGTTATAAAATAATACAATTTCTTTATATTAATATTAATTATTACAGTTTGCCGCTATCTTTTATGTATCTCCTATAAAAAAAATTCATTTCTCAGAAGTCACAAATTTTACAACCGTTATATCCAAGTGAGAAACTTCCTCGAAAGAAAGTTTATTTCTCACAGAATGCCATCGGGATCCGTCGGGATCGTCGTCGAGGAACATCATTTGATTGATTACGAATGACTCGCGGTGGAAGGAAGGGAAAGAATGCGCGAGGGTGCATCTACTACGCGCGGCAATATCCGGACAGCAAATTGGTGCTGATTGTTACATCGGAGGGGGGAAAACGCATAAGTTAATGCCGGTAGCGATCACGTTTCGGTGATGATGATGATGGCTGATCGGTGCGCAATCTATTCGGCGTCGCGACCGGATTCGCCATCGGCAGCCGCGCGTTTTCTCTCTTCGGGGCTGTCATTACGCGTTGTATCGAAGCTACGTGACGGGACGAGGCTCCTGGCGGATTCGAAGGAGCGAAGGTCACGGCACGACCTTCTGCTGCACTACCTCCATTTCCAGACTTCAGTTTCCTGAAGTGATTTCCTCGGAGGGAATTCACCGGTGGCTATATAATGAATCGATCCCCTGGCGAAGAGAAACGACGGGAAACAATTCTCTCGAAAAGGTCAGGCGATATCATCTATGAGAGAGAGGTTTAATTTGTAGTAACAAAAATGTCTCAAATATCATCCCCTGTAATTCTGGACCTTGAGGGAGAGTAAACTTTAACTATTTCGTCTGCCCAATTATCCTCGAATCGTAAAATTGCCATTTTGTTGTAAATATTAATTTAATTTACTAAAGGCACAAATTTGAAAATTTTGCTTCGGAAAAAATTATAAAATCTAATATTAAAAAAAGAATGTCTCTAAAACTGTCATACTTTAAATTTCGGAATGTTAAAATTAGAAGATAAAGTAAGAGCACATTAAATTAAATATAATAAAAGAATTTGATAAAATCAAATAAATTATGGAAAATAAAAAAATATATGGAAAATGCTACGTCGTTGTAAAACAATTTTTTATTATCTCATGTATTTAATTTTGATAATCTAATTTTCATAATCGATATGTGTTATTTTTTCAGCGTGATACTTTGTATGTTTTCTTTTATTTTAGAGACATCACGAAATATCCGGATCTTACTACTTCGCGAATACTAACATTCGCGCGAATATCATATGTCTTCGCCGAACAACCCGTCTTGTGCATCTTTGTGTATCTTTATTAGCAAGTTATAGTGAAGCTAATTAGATGAGCGTTGCTAACGCGCGATGGTGTAATGGATTCCGTACAAGAAGAATGCCACTTATCGGAATTAGTGATGTTTATCATGGAAAACAAGTAAGAACAACAAGGTAGATACAAATTTTCTCTACAGTAAGTAGTTATTTATATATAAAACAGGCAAAACTATTAGTCAAATATATAAGAATCTCCTTATATATAATATATGAAAACAAGCATTTTTATATAAGATATAAAAATAAGCAAAATAATAATATAATATATAAAATAAAAAATAAACAACGCATTACATAAATATATTAGATAAATAAATTAAAATTTATAAATATGATATATGAATTATGCAGTAAAAATTTACAACAATTTTATGCGTATACCAAAACTCTAAAAAAGGAAAAATAGTCATAGGAAAATTTTACAACAGGAGATAGACTTCACATGCATTAGTCGTCTCTATTTTTCGTCTCTATTTGCCATAAAAGTTGGCGGTAAGTCCAAAGACGTCCGAACATTCCGCTCACGCGCGATAGTAAGGGCGTGATTTCGCGTTGTGTGTGTCTATGTGTATGCACGTGTATATGTGTGACGCGAATTAACTCTGCAGAATAGAAGGCTAACACAAATCTAACAAGCGGGAGAGCACTGTACCACGTCTGTGCCATCCTCCATCAAGCGTCGTACATACGCACAACAGCCATATTCGAAAAAAAAAAGATGGACTCTGGCAGTTTAATTTATCGCGGACAGGGATAATAATTACCGTTTAACCGTGAGGTCGCCCCGAGAAAACCCGTGTGGTCCTCTCCTCATCGGGGATTGGGAGGGGTGTAAAGGATAATTAGTTAGAGAAGATTTACAGGGAGAGGCTTTAACTAATTGCCACCGCGATCATTAGCGAAACTCAGGCGGTATCGTCTCGCGTCGACCTGTACGATTTCCTCGTCTTTCGCGCGAAAAAAAAAAACCGATCTAGCTGCGATCGTTAATTCGCGAATAGATTGCGAATTATTTCAGCGTGGTGGTAAAAACTGTAGCAACCATCGATGCAACGTTGTGGAAATAGTAGTAAGTGACGGTGGCAAATTTCACTTTAAAATATCACAAATTAAACAGCGTAACACTCGTATGAACGTATCGCAAATGAACTTGGGCAACGAATACGAACGTTTCCTCCTACCGATATCCTTAACTAACGAAATAAACATGACAACGACGAGATCCCGCGAGAAGCACTTTTAATGAACCTAGTAAGTAAGCTCGGTCTTCCTGTTTTGCCTCGGAGCGATATTAACGTCGCGAAAATGGACGGAATCGAGTTAGCGCGAGCTGCGCACAGATAATTTGATTATTAATGATTCTAGCGGACACTACATCTCTTCGCTGGAGATTCGCGATGCATCACCGGAATATTCCGTTTTCACGAGATATTCTCTAATTTGAAATAAAATGGAAACCTCGTTAAAAGTTATATTTGTTCGGCAAAATTAATCCATCGTGTAATTCAAGATGAACAGGCTCTGAAGAAAGAAATGTTATTCCATTTTTTTTTCCTTCACTTCAAAAGATCTGAATTCTTTTTATACGTTTACGTAATACTATGTTCAGCAGGGAGATAAAAAAAGGTGCCTCGAACGTAATATTGCGTAATTTGTATTTAAACGTTTCCTTTCCCAATTACGTATTTCCAATTTCCTTTCGTGGAAGAGGACTTGTTACGTTTTTAGCGTCCGTTTTTACATATCTCTTCGGGCACTCGAAAACGATCGTTTTTTTCCCTCGTCAATGTTTTGATAGTTTGGCTCTTTAAGTGGTTAACGGTAAGGATGGTAATAACTGATCGCTTGACGGCAGTATCGACGATACCGTTGTCTTTGAAGCGCTTTTTTCGGACCCGGCAAATCCGTGGTACTCGTATGGAGAACGCCACTCGTTAATTCGGTTACCGCCCCATTCCCTCTAATAACGACTAGGGGAATGTGAGAGAGCTATTGTTTAAGGATAATCACGTCTTAATGGCCGACGAGAGAGTATAATGTATCATTAAATATAGCCGTAATGCGGAGGGCAGCGGAGTGCGCGCAAAGTGTAGGATGATTTTAATGGCCGCAAATATCGCGGCCGAGTGTTTTACGTATTATTTAAGCAGCATGGCGCACACACGCACATCGGTGCGGACATGTGGAACAGCGCTCGTTTTGCAGTTTAACGTTTCAATCTTCGCTACTACACTTTACCCGCATTTATCGTGCGTTGTATCCATCAAGTCGGTTATTATAAAGATATTACGCGACTCCACAACCCTTGTCTCAATCCGATAAAGGATGGCGATTACTTGATAAAAATATCAATATTGTTAATCAATTTAGTGGAATTGGCGTCAGTGCTCTGTCAAAACGATTAATTTAATCTAATGTGATATTTTAACGATATACAAAACGTTTCGAAAAATGAAGAACTACTTTTAAAATTGTTTGTTGCAAAATATTTAATCTTGATTTGTTTTATAAGTACTATATTACTTCTTGATAGAGTTTAAAGGTGACATTAATTTATAATTTATTTATGGAAGTTATCCACTAAATATATTCTTTACTTTGAATGCCAGCAAGCAAAAATTCTCTCTGTCTCATCCAAAGAATAAAATTACACACATTACACTACATATTTCATATATTTAACTAGAATTTAATCAGAGTCGCTTTTTCTTTATTAAAAAATACCACGTCACGTCGCCACGATTGAGTAATAAATCACTCCGTGATCCGCTTTTTCTCAAACGTGAAATCACGCGAGATAGAATTAATGCGTCGCAAGATCAAAGCGTTGGAAACGATTTTTCTCGCTATTCGGGTGTATTCCTCCTCTACACCGCGAACGCCTCAAGATTTGAACAGGTCGTCGCGACGTGTTTCAAACATATGTAAAAGATATAACGTTGCGCAATGAATTTAGCACCGGCGACCCCGTGGTAATGCCTTTCGAACGACGTACGCGGACCGCCCGGAGGTAAAGACGATGAGGTACGAGTGCGCCCGTAAATAATCGGGCATAGGTGAATTCTCGCCGTCGACCTTCGCGCGCGCGCGCGCGCGCGCGCGCCGTTTACATCGCGCTAATCACGCCAGTAGATTAATGGGTTCTCCTCATTAGGCCGGCCCGGCCGTAATCGTCATTTTATTAGTCATTTTATCGATGCACTCGCGCGCACGCATTTTCCGCCGGTAATATCCCGCTCGTGTCACATTACCATACTATTAACATAGTGCATACCTCGCGGCAACGGTTCAACGACTTTAGCCCTCTCCACCGCTCGCGGCTGCATTACTGTGTGCATTAACTTTTAACTTAATTTCCGCCAACCCAAACGCGCCTCTTCCGATCGAGATTCTCTCGCGCGGAGTACTTACGGCCGTTCATCTCTCTTTTTCTTTTCCCTCTACCATAATCCCTTAGATGAGACCTCTTATAGTAGTTTATCATGCGGAGAAGACGATATTTCTTTCTCTTTTCGTTCAATGTTAATTAAAAAAAAATCCTCGTTGAGGTAAATCAAGATTGTCTAATATATTGACAGGTAAATGAGCTGATGCAACGGCGAGGAATTTTGCAAAGATAGTCGCAGACGTGCGATCGTTTCTCAGTTCGCGCACGCAAAGAGCCACCACCATCGAAGGAGGAATCACAGGCGCCTGGCGCCTGGCGCCAAGAACACATTAGAGGAGGCCTCGTCGCTGCCAACTCCGCCATCGTGTGAACGAACTATAAGATCTCGATAACACGCATCGTGCTCGCACACGATACCAATATACTTTCCGAGGAAAGATACGCGCGTCCTTGATCATTTTTTCATCGATAAGGGAAACGTTTGGGGAAGATACGCAGGGGAGAAGCTAGGTACGCGGATAGAAACAGGAGGCACGAAGGGCAGCAAGTTGGCCTGTTAAGTTGTACACATGTAAGCCTGTTAAGTTATCGTAAACTGGTTTGCTCGTTGCTTTGCGCCTTACTGCGTCACAAACTGGAGATTTAATAAAACGGCGCCGAGCGACACTGGCCAGCCATTCGATTACGATATCCATATTCCCAGCGTCCCTCTCCGCGCATCCCGCATGTTTTTAATGCCACTGAACCAGATGGCGATGAGATAAATTTCGCAAGAAACGACCGTTTCGGGCCGATGACCCGTGTGTGATCGCCGTCCGACATTGACAGTGAGAAGGACGATCTCATCCGGAAATTCTCACGTCATGAGACTGTCATCTTCTTGTTAAGCATATGTTGTTTGGACATATGTTGTTTAGGCTCGATTAGGTATCTCTTTCATCGCAAAATATATTTCGAGAAATATATATACAAAGATATTATAATGAAGATTAATATCCTTAAGATTACATTTCAAATTTATTTTACATTATTTACATTCCAAACCAATCTTTGAAGCACTTCAATGTGTTCTGTTCGCATTTCTAATATTTATTATATTTGAGTTCGGAACATCTGTATATTTTATTACAATCATAACCGAATGTTCTCTATACTATAAAGAGAACTATAAAGAGAACTATATAACTATACTAAATATAACTATAAAGAACTATATATAACTATAAAGAGTACTATATATAATTATAAAGAGAATTTAAAAATATTAAAACAAAGAAGTGTATTTATCGTATTAAAAAAGGGTGCGGTAAACGAGTAGATTAAAATAAAAAAATTCTGTTTCTATTTTCTACTAGAAGGTCTACTATAGAAGTTTCCATTTTTCCTCACAGACCAAGAGGCAATGACTTTTCGCGAAGAACGATTTCCAGTACTTTTCAACATATCCTTTCTTAAGTTTCGATATAGCATGAAAATCCTAGCCTGACTGATGATGCGATTCGCACTTTTTTTTGTTTCGCTATCGACGATCAAATCAGGGTTCGAGTTCTCGTGTCAAGGTACAAGGGTATGCGCGAGTGTAACGTTTTATTGGTTCGCAAATGAGTCACGAAGTCGACGTGTTGAACAGTAACAACGACAGCTGGGATGCTAGTGGCGCTGACAATCGCGCCGGTGTAGAGATCAGCATATCTCGAGAGATGCTGGCGGTTCTCTCGTTCACTTGGAAGCTCAACGTTCGACCTTGGCGGGACCTTGCGAGGTCGCCGACATGATTCCGTCCTGTCCATTCCGCTCGCGCGGCTCGGCAGATCGGTAGGGATTAGGAGAGAGGAGTCTAGAGAGGAGCGAAGTTCAAAAGGGAGGGAAGATGGGTCGGCGTGTGAGACGCGCGACCTTTTATCATCCGCCACACCTGGGCAGCCGACTAGAGAGATTTTTGTCTGACTCATTCTTCTCGCGTCAGCCGCAGCTAGATGGATATAGTCCACTGAATAGGCACGTAATTGGGCTCGCTCGCGGCGCGCGTTCGCGGAAAAAGCGAGCAAGAGTCCCGGAGCACGTAGCACGAATGAGATCATCGGGGCGGGAAATCATCGGGATGACACGATGCCGTGTCGTGAACAATCCCATTTCGACTAATTACCACGGTTCCCGTGGTGAGTTTAACGACGGCAAAAAGCGACGAAAAGATAGTCGGCGGTTTTGCCATCACACGCCACAACAGCACGCGAACTTAATCTCTCTCCCTTGTCGTATCTTCGTTTACTTTACTTATTGTGGTCTTCCTATTTCAATTTCTAATATGCATACGCGATGGATTCGATCAACAGCAAACTCTCCGCAGCAGACAGTATGTAAATTAGGCAACCTAATCTACCAGATACGCGTGCATGTTGCAGCTGCATCGCGGAAAATTGTTCTTCGATAAAATAATGACTGTGTTACTTCGCATGATTAACGAGCCGGTCCAAAGTCGTAAAACTAGATTTGTAGGTCTTTTATTGCCATATCGTCGCGCGGATCGCTTAAAGCAAAATTGCATAATGTAACAAGCTTTTATTGCGTTACAACGACGCTGGAAAAAATGTAGATATCGTGATTATTAAAGTAAACCGTTCCCGCAGGACGTAGGAAATGTATAACAGCAGGTCTGGAAAATCAAGGATCTCTCTTCTCTGGCCGACGTTCCTCTCGAGACGAGCTATTCAATTCTTGCGATTTCTGCACGAACGGTTGTGGTGATGAGCCTGCGCTACAAGACTTCCGCGTAGATGGAAAGCCGCGACCACCCCAATAACAATTTACGAACAGATCCGTGATTTACGTGCGCTATTTGTTACGCTTACAGCAGTGATTCGTGAGGGTGTCGTCCAAAGGGGAAGAAACAAAAACGATGATAGCGAATGCATAAACGTATATCTCTGCAGACTGATATCGAATCGTTTCGCGAAGAGAAAACAATCTTTCATAACAATATCAAGAAATAGCTTTATATTGCATTACTTTAGAATCTGCAACCTAATTTCAAATAAAAAGATAAAATTATCGTTATAAATAATAATGCAATAGTAATCTAATTAGTAAATAAATTTTATATAAAATCAAAATTTTTGATAATTTTTTAATTAAGATTAAAATTTTGCACTTAATACATTGAACAACATTGAATGTTATCTATCTGGATAACGCGAAATTTTCTGCAAAGTTCCATCATCTATTTATAGATGACGAGTTTACTTTTATCCAAGAAAGAGAATTCTACTAAATATTTACGAAAATATTTAATAATAATAAATTTGTATAGCACATAGAACTTGATAGAAAAAAAGTATTATATAATTACATATAACAATTATAATCTACATTCAACAATGTCCTTCCAAAAAACTGCAGAAATATATTTTTATATATACCGAATGTTGTAGCAATAATAGATTTACAAATATTTTGCAAAGTATCGTGGTTATCGATTTAATATTGAACATCGAAATACATCAAAGGCACTTCGATGTATCTTGGCATCGCAACGCGGCAGATATCTGCAGTTATTGTGCAGTTTCTTCGGAGGAAGTTATGTATTAACGGTCGTAAACGAGCGCGTACGTTGCAGCCTCGCAAAAGGCCGCTTGTCCGAGGTTCATAAGTGTTCATGCAAACACAAAAGTAAATGCATCTTTCTCCGAGTTCACGCCGTTGCGTCGCCGGTACGTGCGGCGTGGTGGCGCCGAAAAATCCCGCGCCGACTAAATTTAGATTTATTCTACAAATCTAAGCGTAAGTATAAAACTTTTGCAGTAAAAGGAGGATACCGGGAGAAACCTGAAGAACTCGATTTCCGAGTGCCAGCGAGTTACAAATATTCGAATAAATGTCCCGATACCATAGAGCCAGTATAATAATATTTTATTCGCGATATCGTGACATACTTTAAACGTATGGAAGTTCTTTAAATAATTCCAGCATTAATCAAAAGCGCAATCCGGTATTTCTGGAGCATTCGTACACCTGACTCGTAAAGTTTCCTACTATGCGTTCGCAGAAACGAATGGTCAATGGGCAGCGCGTTAATAGACGCACGTCGGATCGCCCTGGGAAAGTTGATCTTGTACAAACGCCACACGTTTCTTACAACATTCTTCTCCGTGCGGAATCTCGGTAGGCATTTTCTTAGGATATCGTTATTCCGCGCGCGTCGATCACGAAGAAGGCGAGCGTTGATTGCCAGACAACATTCGCGATTTACGCTGTGACACCGCTTAATGACAGCGCTATTAATTTGCAAATTGTTATTTACCTGGCGTCACTGCAAAACCGTCCGTCATCTCATTCTCCTTGTAAACAAGAGGACCGTCGTCTTCTCGTTAATTGATTGACCGTTCACTAGATAATTGATTAATCGTCCTGTTAGTCAGTTTCTTCTGATCATCGTGTCGTGTGCACGTTAACACTTTCAATATTCAGATTTTACTTACATGTAGACAAGAGTCTGAAGATTCAATGAATAGTTTCCACTTGAGTGAGACACACGTCTACTTGGATTTACTTTCGTTAATCGTCGAGAAAAAAATATTTTTATAAATGTAGATCGTAACAGAAATCAATTGATAAAAACTTGATGTGTCATAATTTCGATTCTCATTAAAAAAATTATTTTAGATGACTTGATGTTCAATGAAAATATTTAACCGTTTCAAAAATTATGAATGAGGATAAAAAGAACATACTGAAAATGAATGTGGCGAATGTCAGGCATCGCGAGAAGCCAGGTCGAAGCAGAAGAGCAATGACGATTCCGATAAATCCGGTTCGGTAAATCGAGAAAGAAATTCAGATTGTAATACGAGCACGCAACAATGAGCTTGATTATCTATCTCCGTATCATTAGCGTCGCCGTTAAGTTCCATCCATAAGCGATAAGGACAAAAAGGAGATGCGCGCTTACGAAACGATATTAACGAAGCGCACGAGGTTTTCTGCGGCGCGATTATTATCTGGCATCGTGATACGTTTCGTGATACGCAATCAAGCGGAGGAAGTGAGTTTTAATAGCTGGACCGAATTAGTCGCGACGCTACCTGCGGAACGATCGTCAATTTGTCGGCTTAACGAAGGAACGAAAGCATGGAATCGCTGCACTCGTTAGGCAATCTCGTCCCGAGCGATCGCGAGACCGCGCGCGTGATTAGAAAGACAGGAAATGAACAGCGAGTCAAGCTGAACTGACTTTTGATTCGCGGCCAATAAACCGTCGGGACAGATGGATCGTCGCGATCAGCCTTTGGCAAATGCTCGATCTATCACTGTAACTTGCTTTATCTGGAATTTCAATTTCCAAGGCAGCTGCACGTTAATGAGGATGCAAATCGAGTTCGTTCGTCGAATTTCGTCGTTTATGAATCATTCAATTGTCAAAATTGGAACAAAGTTAATAATTTCATGAATGTTCTTAGGAGAAATCTTACAATGCATAAATTAAAGAACCCGCAATTAAATTTTGAAACGTCCATACCGAGACATATATTTATTGGACATATATTTATTGGATCTCATGTATATATATAGCATAGTATATACTGTTTCATCGCTTGAACGTTGCGATCTAAGGTTGGCATCGTCAACGTCACCTCCGCTGTTGTTACTGCTGTTCGTTCACCCGACCTTGGCAAGGTCACGCAGTCACGATAAAAAAAAAAAGCGAGGCAGAAGCGCGGAAGGTAAGCGAGGAGGGGTTGACTGGAAACAGGGGAGGTTGAAGAGAGAGAAGAGAGGATCTAATCAACGGCCGGCGTCATGCTCCAGAGAACATTGCGGGAAGAGAAGACAGAAAAAGCGGCGAAACTGCCGGAGGGAGACAGAAGCAATGGCGAGAGGTAGAAAGAGAAGATCGCACGAGAAGCGGAGGCAATGCAGGGCGCAAGAGAAATGCCAACCGACCCCAACTCAAACGATCTAGAAGTCCGAAAGATGTCGATGGCTCCCAGAAGGGTCAGAAAATCATAAAAACCACCGATATAGGTATCAAGAGACGACACGATTATGTCTACCATTTCAAGTAAAAAAAAAAAGTTAACGATTCGTCTTTCTGCATAGTAGCTCTGTAGCTGCAAAATTTTTTGTAATTCCAATATTTTAATTGTAATTTAACTTCCAACTTAATTTAATTTGAGAAATGTACTGCACCAAAGTTCTGCTTAACTTTCGAAATTTCGATCAAACATATAACTTTTCTATTTTTTATATTGTTTATAAACTGTATTGATTATTTTATAATTGTTATAAATTTTTATTAAATCTTTTAATTCTCTTTAAGCTGATTTAACAAAAATGAAATTTGTGAACAGATAAAGACTTATTCCTTAGTATTGCACCAGAGTTCCGAAAATCCTTTGCATGACCGCGTACAAATATGTTTTTTATATTATAGTATTTATGTAAGGGTAATTTATTTTCCATTTAAATTATGTTGGTAGTTAATAAAGATCTTGACAATTCAAAAAAATATTTGATTTGCATACGACTGCTATAGCAGTAAAATATTACCAAGATATTGCCGATATATTAAATTCCGAAAGTTAGCGATAGGTTAAAGACATAAATATATTAAGCTGGATGATCAAATCGATAATGACTCGATATAAATCTCGTGGTCTCACGTTCATCCGTTTGACATGACTTCCATCATCACTCGGCACGAGCGTGCGTCGACGAGGCGCCGAGTTAAAAATAACGTCTCGCCAGATATTTATAGCGACAAAGCAGTGGAAACGGATGGAGAGGGAGGGAGAGAGATAAAAGGGCGAGGGTTAACGGGATGAGAAAAGAAAAGAGAGGCGCATCTCGCGCCGATCGGCGGCGATAGCTCGGAGTCGCGAAAGAGCTCGCAAAGGCGTGGAGGAGTCTCGCGGAGACGCGGGACATACATGGTAGCACGGAAGACGGACAGGGAGAGGGATAGAGATGGCTGTAACTGTGTAACCTGTCTGTCTGCAAATTCAGCGGCGGACGATGGGAGGAGGGAGAGAAATAGTCGAGGCTGTATACAGCCTCCGCGGTACAGGGTAGCTGAAGTGGAGCGACGACGCATGGTACATTAGACGAGCCCGAAGCCGAAGAGAGAGAGAGACGGAGAAAGTGCTGCTGCAGCTGCAGCAGCAGCAGCAGCAACAGCAGCAGCAGCAGCAACAGCGACGGGTGCATTGCGCCCGAAGCAAGATGGCCTTGACGTGGGCCGACCGGCGAGGGCAAGGACGACCGCCCGAGGGATATCCTCTCTTTTTATCCTCTCCATCTTGGCTACGCGGCGGCAATCGCATCGACCACAACGACTGACGACTCCTCTTCTTGGCCCGCAACCGCGCCCATCCATTACAACATTGCGATAACAACGACGACGACGACAACGACGACGACAATATCCTTTGGCGATATTTGTCAGAAGATTTCGTAAGCCGCTGAACTACCTCTACTCAAAACATAGCGAAATTATGCTGATGGAAGGACGAAGTGGTTACATAATTATCTATAAGAAAGGTACGAGTCCTTTTAAGACTTGAAGTAGAGATTTATTACTTCTATTTTGATCTCAAAATAAAAATAGAAAATATTCTTTTCGATTAAGTCGATTTCAAATTGATTGCGTCCAAGCTTAAAAAAAATACAAATATCATCAGGCATATAAATAATAGATACTATCAATTCCAATCAGCGTACGCAAGTCTATTAGAATAATCTCATCCATCACCATTGTCTATTTCGCGTCTTTCAATCTTCCTTCAACTAGACGACGGAGTCGTCCCTGAAAAGTGCTCAACTTTGGTAGCCGTTCGAGGGAATAATTCATGACGTCGCGATCTTACGCGAGAACAGTTTATCGTCCGAATGGAAGACATCCGATCGGAAATCGATTCACGTACCCCGATAGCATGAACCCGACATGGATTTAAGCGGATGCAAAATGAAGGAAAAGAAAAAAGAACAAGTGGACGAACAATCGTCCGTTTGCTAAACACACTTAATGTGGAATATAGTCGGCTTTCGGCATCTCATTCGTCCCTTGGTAATTCATTCGAGCTCGTTTAATAACATGAAGGATATAATGGCTGCCTAGACACGCAGAGGAGCAAGAAATTCGAGCAAATTAGAGAAGCCGTTTGTCTAACATCGATCATAAATCGTCTACGGAAGTCCCTCATTGACTTCGTATCAAGATCAAGAAGCTTCTACTTCAGCACCTATGATATCCTTTTCAGTATCATCTTCTAGATCCCATCATTACCGAGATCATTTGAGATGAGATGAGCGATCGGTTCAACAAAATCGTATAATAAAAAGAAATAATCTTTAACACTAATCATCATTGTGTTAGTAGAAGATAACGAGATATAACAAGTTAAACAAGTCAATTACAATACTATAAGCTATTATTATAAACAAAAATTATTAAACTATTAAAACTATTAATTACAATAAAATAATAAATTAATAAATTAATTAGTAGGATTTGTTAGTAGGAGAGAGAGAGAGAGAGAGAGAGAGAGAGAGAACATATAGTAAATACTCCAAGTGTATTGTTATATAACCAACACTTTACATAAGAATAGACAAAAATCTATTTTGATATCTAATTCTATTCTACTTTCGCTTATTTTTGTCCAACTTCGTTTACCGAAAAGCGCAAAAACGCCGGACAAGTGTCTTCTCTAAAATTTCCAGAGTAACTACAACGCGTGTGAGGATGGAAAAGCGAGTTCCGAAGAAACGGAAAGTGCGAAAGCAAGCGGCAAATAGAGTTTATGCGAGGCGGTCGGCGTAAAAGTATCGAGGTGCGATGTAACGCGCACGAAAGTGGCGCGAAAGAGGCGTGCCGCTGCCGGCCGTACCGAGGATGAAATATCCGTGCTGACATATTGACACTGGGGAGCCGTAATTCGCGCCTCTCGGGCAAACAGAGGGCTACGTTCAGGCGCCGAGATGGAGTCGGTCGCCGACATACTCAACGGTGCACATCCGTGAAAAAGATCTCTCTCTCTCGCTCACCCAAGGGCGAGAATCCGTTTCGCTTCGCGGAGCATGTGTACGCAAAGAGCACGCGGCGCAAACACATCGGCGAGTCGACCGGGCTGTTTGTTCTGCGTCGATTAATACTTGGGCGCGAGCAAAGCGAAAAAGAAGATTCGGATAAAAACGACGAGGTAAGATTTAGATTATCCAATTTGCAGAAACGTTATCATCAATTTTTCCCGATTAATTTAACATCACGTAAAAAAATTAATATAATAATTTCAATATGCTGCATCAATTTTATAATTTGTCATCCACGCCGCGATACGTTCATTATACGTATTAAATAAAATGTGTTCCACAATAATGAAAAAACTACAAAAATTATAAAAAAACCTGAGAAGATCAATATTACAACATATATCGTAATTATGTACCATGAATAATGTCAGGAAATATTTCATAATTTTGTTTCTGTTTATAACTAAAATATCAAACGGAAAGTCCGGAAATATCCGAACGGAAAGTCCAGCCGATAACTCACGGCACGGAAACGTGTTAAAAGAAAGAAAAGCTTGACGTAAAAATTTCGCAAAATTTATAAAGACTAAGGAAAAGGGGGTTTAAAAATAATCCTCAAATGTTTTCGAGGTTCGCGAGATGCTGCCCCGCACTCGTGAGATCTCTCCGCGCGTCGTTACAGGTCGTGAGGGTCGTCGCGTATCAAAATGCACAAAATTGTTGCACTTTCCGCGGCGCAATACGTTCAATCTTAAGATCCGCACAGTGGATATTACAAGCCGCACCTCCGCCGTTGGATCGTCCATCCAACTCTCCGTCCCTTCCCCACTCACGCGCCCTTGCTGCCACATTAAAATAATTTAATTTAATACCCGGCAATTCCGCTTATTGCCATTGCAACATCAATTTTAATAATAGCCCTCTGAGCGAGCGAGAGCCTTCCGACACCCTCTCAGAATCGCCTGCTCGCTTCGTCCGGCGACGACGACGACGGCGGCGGTGGCGGCGGCGGCGGCGGCGGCGACGGCAACGTCAGTGTTTCTGCGCCTCCGAAGAGATCCAAAGCGCGCAAGCACATATTCGATATTACGACCTCGCCGGTAATGACGTTTTTTCTCCGATATTACTGAGAGATTTTTTCAGGGCGCCAATCTATTTGCGGGCCGCGCGCGCGGAATGGGAGATTACAGCCGTCGTTACAGATCACACAAGGCTCCGAGGACTCCGTTGTCTGGAAGCGCTTACTCGGTAATCTGTATACGTTAAACGCGAGACTAATAACGACTCCTTCCGATCGCGTATAAATTCCTCACCGAACATCGTATTTCATTATACATCTTTATATAAAGTGTTCTTAATTTTAAAGCATTTGAATTTAAAATAAGCGCAAACTTCGTAAACGCCAAAAAATAAAATAATACACTATAATACAGATACCTAAGACAGCCTAGATGCAAAAATGTTTTAAAACGTATTATGCATAAGTAATATATATCTGTCTCGATATCTGTTCGCGCACGTCTGCTTCTTGATAGACAAAATGAATTCTCGTGTATGATAGTCCTCATTAAAATTTTAATCGGGATGTAGGAACGTATGCGTTTCCACTGATTATGCTAAGTTCCTATAAGACGCTAGTGACGAAAGGGTTAAGAAAGCTCGCCTCTCCCGCACGTGGTGTCCGCGCTCGAGGAGATTCTTCCGCGGCGAAGCGGGAGCCGGGCTTCGAAGTACCCCGGAGTACTTCGAGGTTGGCGGCCAGTACTCGAGAAGAACACTCGGCGTGCCTAACATAAATTCACGGGCGCGTCGAGACGTGTTAGCGTTATTACGTGTGTCGAGGGGAATACCGATCTGTCGGTCGGCCGGCAGTTTTCTCCGTCCTTGCACCGTGTTGCACCCATAACCGGTGCATCCACCAACCGTTGCCGTAGTAGCAACAGCAGCAGCAGCAGCAGCAACGGCAGCAGTCTCAAACACCCGCTAGCGAAACTCTCCCGATCGCCGGACAGGTGGTAGCGGGATCGCGTTACAGAAATTGCCAATTACCTATAACATGCAATTCCTACCTGCCCCGTCGCGCTCTTCGCCCTGCTATCGTATTAATCCGCCGCTGCACTCGCCCGTTACAACCGGACCGCGTAATCGCGCGGGAAGCCGTCGTCGAAATTGAACGGCGTACCTTTCCCCGAGAACGTAAAAGGGTTTCCCAGGAAACAGGACGCTTCCCCCGACGATCCCCGTAGCTATTTTATTGTTTTTAGCAAACGTAACATGTGTGTGTGTGTGTGTGTATATATAATATGGTATGCGCGAGCAGCTGGCCCCTCTTGAACGTCTCTTTCGCCCGCGTCCAGAAATCATCCGCGCACTACCAGAAAAACCGCTATCAGACTTGTCAGACAGATAAAAACGCGGCTTGGTATTGGACTTTTGCACCACGGCGAGGCGCATCGATCATCCACTCGCGTACAGCCGCGTATGCACCCAGAAGGTTCGGCCCCGAAGAGAAGAGGTCTCGGCCACCAGCGGGAGTCGAGCGTTTATCACTTAATGACTTGGACTGGTGTACCACCGGTGGAAGAATGATAGTCGGTAAGCAAGCCCGACCGAGAGTCATCGGATGAGGTTAAAACCACTCGCTTAAAATTATAAAAGTCCATAATTGGCCGCAAAGACGTCAGAATGAGCAATGTTATGCCCGCGCGGCAAGGTCGAACACTTTTTTACACTGTGCATACTCCCCCAAATAAAGGAGAGGAGAGAGAGAGAGAGAGAGAGAGAGAGAGAGAGAGAGAAGCTGCTATTCGCGCGAAAATTATCTAATTAGCGAAACTAACGGAACGCGGCACACATCGTGCTTAATTGGAGAAGTCTCAAAACCTCCGTTATCCGCCTAATTAATTAACCACCCGCGAACTTTCCTTTAAAGGCCGCGAACCAGTCGGCCTTCTCGCTGATTGCGATTAATTCCAACCATCGCGCACATAAATCTCTTTTAAAGAGAGATAAAGGAGACATCGCTTCAAGTTCATAAAAAGGAAAATTACGCCTCTTGCAACGTCGCACGATTTACGAAAGATTCGGATTCAACTTCTCGATTTTAACGAATTTATTCTCGGCAATCAAATGAGTTCACACAAAATCAACATGACCGGACAGGTAATCGTCATTCACCCGGAAAAGTCTCGCTCTTTTTCTTACGAGTTGCGCTTGGCAAACATCCTGAACGACCGGCTGAGGAACCGGCCGTCAGCCGCGCCTCTTCGCCTCTTCAATGCGGATTAATGCGTGCTTTCGCGATCGCAAACGACGGAACGCAACGAGATGGCCTAACGATGTACTTGCTCGTTCGGAATGCCAAATAGAATAGCCGATCACGAATAGAATAAGAGGTATCATCAGTGATCATTGGTATGAGCTGGAAAGAACTTTCACGAAGAGATCGATACACATCTGATTTTTCCTCGCCAACGCGCGAACGACAATTTGATCGGCAATTACGTCAGAGTTATACCGATTGTACATTCTCATGAACAACTGATCGCCTCGCGAAATGCAACTTTCATTTTCGAAATTAATTCCGAAAGCACAAATATTGCACAAATATTAAACGCATATAGCCGCGAGCTACTTTCTCGATAAATCATCATGGACTTTTTTTTTTTCCGAATAAATAAAGATCTAGAAGAATTAAAAAACACATGACAGCTAAAAAATCAAACAAATGTGAATGCTCAAAAATTTAATTTATTTAAATATTGCGAAAAAATGTCTAACATTATTATTAATGTAAAATATATGAATAATTCAGTCAATACGTCTATTGAGAGGATGACGAAATGCTGCCAGTTATACAGACATACGGATATTTTTTATGTCTCGACACCGTCTACTATCATCCCACAGAATTGAACTATCCAAATAGTTTGGAAAAATTCCCGTAATCTTCAATCTGCGCACGCATGTAGAACTAACATATGAATAATTCAGTTTGTTTTCTTAGTACGTAAAAATTGAATATCGAGAGAGCTGAGAAATGCGGCCAACCGACGAACCGAGGAATACGTGAGCAACCAGCCACGGTAAGCACCCAAGCAGCAGCAGCAGCAACAGCAGCAACAGCAGCAACGGCGGCGGCGGCGGTGGCAGGCATCTTCTCGGTCACTTCTCGCGAGCGCGACGTGTAACGCCGTTCGCAGTTTATTATTAATAGGATGATAAGATCGCGAGGCATTACGTGAAACACACAGCTCGTCAAGCCAGTAACTGGTTCCGCGCCGAAGATAGAGTCCCTCATCTATCTCCGGCGAGGTGCGGTACGAGAACGCGGGCGAACAGAGGTGCGCAACCTCCGACTTACGTGTTGCGGCCCGGCGACTCGCGCGTAAACCGGCGGCCAATTTTCGTGAGAGGAGTCACGTCACGGCGCGACAAGTGAGAAAATGACAAACGTCGTCCCATCGGGGTCCGACGGGTGTATCGTCCTCAAAGAGAAACGAGATCTTCTTATTACACCTCTCGCCGAATTTCTCAGAAAAGCGCCTCTTCGGGTGCTTAATCTTTGACATCAGAAAGACACAAATGGTGAAATTCTTAAATTGCGGTTATTCTTCATTCAGTTTTACAATGCCGTGACATACAAAGATGTTTTTTCGGAATATCACGGTTACCAGATGTACCAAGAAATATTTTCGTTAATTTGGTACCACCGGAAGTCATTAGACGTAACTATAGAAAGACACACCACCGACAATACGATGCATTTGCACGCGTTCCCTCGCATTGCTGCCGAGCAGATTAGTAGAGCCTCATTCTGCTAATCGTCTTTGCCAGACTATAAATTATTTGCGGGAAATGAACTCGCAAAAACTCGCACAACAGCTCCGCACTAATCTCTTACGTAGGAGCACGAAGATCGTCTTGAGATCGTCTTCGCGGAAAGAATTCGCCAAAGAAACCAGAGGTAAAGATACTTTTTAAGTATTCTTACGAACGTTGACATTTTCTCGGAAGCGAAATATAGCGACGATGTCAAAACCTAAGTACTAATCATGCGACAATTTGGTAAATGTAGATATCAAAATGATCAAAATTAAAAAAAAGTCCGAGCTTCAAATTAACTTATTTCTTAAAATTGTAAAATTTAATAAATAGATTCTTATTTCTTCATAAACAGGAATGAGTTCAAAGAAAGTCGTAGAAAAAGGAGAAATAATAAGACATATTGCATTTAATTTGCTTAAAATTCTTTTCACATTAAAGAAGTTATATATTTTCTTTACAGATAAATTATTTTTTCTTGAGAAAGATTTAAAATGAAAAAAATCTTAAGTAATCTAGAATTTGATTTAAAAATAAAAAAAGAATACAGAAGATATCAAATATCCTATATATATTTATACATTATAATATATTTTTTATCATAATCATATATAATAAACTGACTGAAAAGACACAAAATGAACGAAAAGCATCATCTCTAATTAATGTGGCAGGTAATATTTTGCGTGAAAATACTACTATTTATGTTCGGCGAGTCGACTGAATTAATTTAGTTCGCAGGACGACACGTCGTGTCAGACGTCAGCACATCCAGGCGCAATGACAGGACGATATTCGGACACTGTGGTCGCCTCCAGGCGGTTAGAAAGTTCAAAGATCAATGAACCGACTGGTCACGCGAAAAGATCGCACGCAACGTGCACGCACGCACGCACGCACGCACGCACGCACGCACGCGCGTACGCACTGAGAGCTCGAGGAAGAAGAAAGGGAAGATATTGAAAGGTTCATTTTTTACCAGCTGACTTACTCTTACGAATTGGCCGTGCGAAGAAATATTTTCTTCACTGAGATAAAAGATCAAAACAAACGGGCGCTCGCGGTACGCGCATTCGTGACCGAGGTGGTTGCAGCAGCGACCAACGCAAGATTCTCTCTCGCTCTCGCGACAGCAAGACGTCGATGGCTGGATCCCGTTTGGATCCCGCCGTAGAAAAGGATGGATACTTCTAAAATAAGAAATGCAAAAGTAACACGAGTCGCGAGCGAGACAGAACGAAGCCACGGGCAATAATTCTCATATTTTAGGGAGGCAATTTCGAAGGCGAGTGCGCATACACGAGGGAAGAGCTGGATTTTCGAGGGCTGTACTTTTCGATAATTTATGCCAACGAGCCTTGCTTGCTCGGCTCGGCTCGGCTCGACTTTCCGAGAAGCGATTCCATTCGCCGTGCCCACGGTTGCCCATCCGCGGAATTCCGATCGGCAAAATATCTGCGGATTCGGGTACGCGCGCGAGGCACATATCGTGACATTTCCCTTATCGAATTGTGCGGCAATATCTAAAACTTGGTGATAATCTGCTCTCGTTCGACATATTTACAATCGCCAAACGAGATTCGCCCTTAGCATTGGGACGCACACTGAACAATCATTTAAACTTCGAGGATTCTTTTTGAGATAACGTTTCATCCAAACAATTTGATAATATTAAAGGTTTTGTTTCGGACCCTTCATCACATTAAAAGATGTATATATTTAGTTCCTCAAAAAGAATCGTCGAGACAAAATATGTCTTGTATAAATATTCAAACCAAAAATTTCAATTACATCGACACAGAGAATTCATAACGACAAACGGAAGTGTGATCAAACGTGAAGAGAAGAAAAAGGAATGAAGCAATAAAACAATTTAATAATACTGATACACGATGGGCGGAAAGGAGAGCGCGTACCCGTATTTATAGTAGGTACTCCGGTAGGGCAGTATAGTAGTACGTAGAAGGATTTAAGGTACGCGCGAGACCAAGCCAGATTGCAGCTCGGATGCAGATGATCCAAGATTATAGACATTAGAGACATTAGCCTTGGCGTTATGCGATTCTTCGGTGGCCCCGGGGTCCTTGGCTCTGCATTCGTTCCTCGCACACGCGCGTGCACCGATCTGCCCGCGTGAAATGATCTAGCGGTTGTGTTTCCCCGATACATATTCTAAGAGCTAAATAACATTTGTGGTATCATTTAAAAAATTCGAAACGCGCTACCAGGAATCCAAAGATTTTTACCAATGCTACCTTAATATACGTAACATAAACGCGAAAGAAAGTGCGCATCAATTACATCAGTCAGGGGAACGTGTTCGTGCGAGAGGGTAAATCGTCGACAAGGTGAGGTGGGTATAGAGGGCGAGTGCAAACCGCAATCGAAAGACGAATGAAATGTCGAAGGCGACGATTACAGAAGTGACTATCCTATAATCCACCTACGAGGATGGTTTCTTAGATCCTGCGCCTGATTGGTAATTGGATCCTACTTCGATAGGGAGGCATATATCTGCGGATATATCAAAGAAGGTCGTTTACCCCTTTCGATGGAGCAATCTCCTCGTGGCGAAATAGTCAATTCGAGATCAAATCATTTACTTCCTCCACTTTTGATATGATCGACCGATGTCTAACGCGTCGATCATATTTATTTAGCTCGAGATTATCACACAGTTTAACAAAAGATGAGTCAATAAAATAATTTTATCAAAAAATGCGAAGAGATGAAGAATTCAAAAGTTCAAAAAACAAATCATTAACTTACGTCAATGAATTTTTCACATATTCTTTCGCTTCCTTTTAACGTTAAATTTTTGCGTCACATTTTCGCATTGCGTCACTTTTCTCGTATGTAAAATAAGATGTCACAGAGACGATACACCACTTCAAGATCCACAGCGTCGATAGAGTAAAGAGAAAACCAAATCGGGGGAGCAAACCGCAGGGATGTGTCACGGTGGTTTAAAGATGATGAAGGCGGGATCTGACGTTCCTCGACGGACAACCGCAGACAGTGTCGACACGGTTGCATAAACTCAATGATCCATTACCGACAGTGTTTACGATTTTTCAATTACTGACTGGCTGATGGAGCATCATTACACTGAAGACAAAGTCTTCTTGAAAAGAGATATCCGATAAACAGATATTCGAGACTGAGAAATACATTTTATCGGCCTTAAGGATATTATATGAAAGCTTCCAAAAATTTTAGATACGAGGAGTCTGCAAAAATTCAAAAAAATATCCGATGCTATATTAATAAATAAATATTCAAAAGAGACACAACAAATTTCACAAGAATATTTTTGCTTTTAATCGAAACGATCAATAACAATCAACAACGATTACAAACTATTCTCGTGTCCATGGAAAAGTTCGTGCATGACAATTATCAAGTCATTCAAAATATTCAACCGCGAAAGCGTATATAAGAAAGCCGCTAAAGATAATGCACGTGCATTATATTAATATTGCGAGGTCACAGGTGTTGCCCGCATATGATGGTAACACTTGCTTAAAGATTCAGATACTAAAACCACGCAATATCGCTCGGGAACGCACGTTCATTCTAAGTCGACTTTTCTTTGCATGGTAAAGTCTTCGCTATTCTCTATTATTGGTATTGGAAGTTGGATTTTTAATCACTGATAATATCGTGATCGTTGTAACATCGTGACATCGATTAACAGAGATGCCGACAAAAAAAGGAATATATGCTTTTTACAAAATAGAGCAGCAAGACTTGCCTGATGTTAGAAACGCTCAATGTGCGGTCTTACATCCTGTAAAAGATTAGATAGTTCGTATGAGACTCAACTAATAATAATAATTTATCTTTTTTGGCCAATTAAAAATAAGATTTATCTTCTTATCTCTTTGTCTCGATTGATGTCAGATAGAGTCAAATTGTTACTTAGATATTATCTGTCAACCAAACTCTAATGTGAGTCACGACAGATCGAAGGACCTTTGTATAGGACAAAAACCACCACAGAAAAGATATTGTACAAATCACAATATTCACGACGCAAGAGCAACGGGGTTCTTCCCAAATAAGAAGGGAAGGTGTCACGACCACGAGCCAATCGTGAAAATAATTGTTATTTTTGCGAAAAACATCATCACCTCAACCAGGAATCGAACCTGGATCCCCTGCTTACCAGGTATCTTATCCTATCGACTACTGAGACATGTGGTGATATTCATCGCAATAATGTGTTTAGACACGGTAAACAATTCAATGTCTCATATATATATATATATATATATATATATATATGTGTATGTATGTATGTATGTATGTATGTATGTATGTATGTATGTATATATTCTCGAATCCTCACGGTACTTCAGAGAGATGGTGGTCTCTCTCTCGATAAAACAATTTTCTCTTTCTTTATTATTTTAATTATTTAGTATCCAGACTATTAAAATTTGTTAGATTTAAAACAAAGCTCAACATATCGATCTAAAAATCTATATACGTGTAACGATATGTAGGAATTCAAAATGCAAATATATTCTTCCCATTATTTTATTGAACACAACCAAGAGGCTCAATTTATACAGATTTTTCGAAATTTCTAAATGCGGCGTTAGTAAATTCACGTTATCCCCACGAAAAAAAACATCAGTTACTTGAGGTGCAACTTTGTGCAGTTAAACTCGGGCAAAGAATCGTCCGAGCAGGTGCAAAGGATTCGAGCGGACAGTTTTATCTCGAAAATAGAACAGCAAAAGATGGAACGCGCCTTGATGACTCAGGCTAGGTTCCATTCTGAGAAAAGCGAAACCTCGGGAGCGAAGCGGGGTTTCGCTCTCGTATAGAAATTAGTGATAATTATATAGCACCTGCATGCAGGTGCAAAAACTCGAGGAACGCTTGTTGCTGTCATAATGCTCGTGCTCTCTTGGACGAGCAGCCATGAGTCATTGTCGAAGAAGCGAGAGAAACATCCACCCGAACCGGATATACCTTCGTATCTCGGTTAGTCGTCGATGACAAGCTAAAGCGGAAGACGAGTCATCCCAGAAGATACAGAATGTATCTCGTGGCAGAAATTGACTTTAGCGAGTGTTTAAAAAGGTAAAAAATCTCTCAACTTTCATACGTACTGTATCTATAAATATATTCTAATTAATATATATTTCAATTATTATATTTCTATCTAATTAATAGACTTCAAAATATTTTTTATATACTTTATTTTAAATTCTTTTTAAAAAGTTTTAATTTAATTTAGAAGCAAAACTTCCAACGTAAATGAAGATCAATTCTGTGTGAGATGGAAATTGGATTTTCTAAGTTTACGCAGTAACGCACGGAGATACTTGCAACTTTGTCGAAGTTGGCCTTATATATGCGTTAAACACGTATCGTGCATAATGTATGCATTTAAAATAAATGGTAACCGGCTCGACTTCGCGAGTTTTTCTAGCGAGATAATACATTTTCTAGTTCACTTTACATGTTGCACTTAGTAGTCTGCTTTAAAAAAAAAACTTCACGAGAGGAATTAACATTACTAACGGGTACTACCAGTTCGCCAGTTAATTTTGTTCCGTCAGAATAACATTCTCTCATAAATATTATCTGGAATATTAGAAATTATTTGATAACTAAAAGAATGACAAAGTTATCTACGCAAAAAAAACGTGAACCTATATAACTCTACGTATGCATGAACTGATAATGTGGTCGTAAATTATCTCGACTTAAGATAATTTTAAATGTAATGTTAACATAAGAAATTTAAATTTAATATAAGAAAATATGTATTGTATAGAAAAAACGATTAGCATTATGTAAATTTTAATACATCTAAAAAGTTTTCCAACGTAAGTAAGGATTATTTTATATCTGTTACCGTTTTCTTCAAAATCACTTTTTTAGAAAAACTTGACACCTTAATCGTAACAAATTAACCTTAAACATAACAAAATTAACCAAAATCTCTATATTTTAAATGTTATCAACGTATATATACAGTAAACTATAATAAGTTATCATTTTAACATATTACCTGATATAATAATGATAATTATCGTATATATTTGTATTAATAGCATTTTATAAGCAAATGCAAAAAAGATTAATCGTGATACTAAAATATACACAAAATTCTGGCAAATTTCGACTTACCCTTCAGCTGCGTGGTCTCGATCGCGAACATGTTGAGCGCCAAGAGCTGCAATAAACGAGTACCAGGGAGTGGTAGTGGTGAATGCTGCAATAAGGCTCTGAATTCCTTTAGCATTTGTACACCAGCTTCTTGAAAAGTCTCCATTCTGAAAAAAAAATAAAATCTTGTTTATATGATGTCAAGAGATAGTCGATTAAATTCAGACTATCTTATTTGATTTTTATGTTTTAGGAAATGAAGAGAAGTATATATATTGACTTGTCAACTTATAATGTTGCAAATAATAAGGGACCAAATGGCGATAATTTTAGACAATTAATAAACAACTTTTTCTCGCTTTAAGCGATACAAGATTTACGTGTAATTACTTATAGTACAAAGTAATAGTTCAAATTTGATAAAATTTAAATCACAACATTTGTTAAAATCTTACATATTTCGACTTAATTTACGATAATTAAAATCTAGAAACCCAATATCTCTAGGACCACGACGCAAAATTTACAGGTACACTCCTACTGTAAAACCAATAAGTTTCCATCAACGCATCAAGACAGCTCTTGAGTGATAGGTAATTGAAAATACTATCCATTTTCCACCACTTTCATAAACTACATGCACAATGGGGACGATTAACGGCACGGAGAACGCTTCTCACGTGAGTATCCACATAAACATCTCTTCAATCGTTTCATCTCAAAGTAATCGAGTTTAGATTGAAATCGGTGAATTTGCGACCCACGTCGGCGGCTAATCCGAGACCGGTGATAAAAGAGGACGAAGGTTGGTCACGAGGTCTACAGCCGCCGAGGGGGCATTCTCATAAACACGGCAACGAGAGATCTCGCATAGCGGACGCTATCTTTCCCACAGCCTCTTTCGCGTAGCGTACCGTATCGTCTACATATATTTATATATATCGTATATGTATACACACAATGTATTAAATGTGTACATCTCACTTGATTCCTTATCCGCGACGCGCCACGCCGCGATGCGTTTGTAATTTGGAGTATTCGTAATGCAATCTCCTTTCAATCTTTCCAATCCTTCCTCTCATACATAACTGTTACCCCATCTATAATTTTTGTGTCTTAAACATAGAAATTCGAAAATATGAAAAATACCAGTTATCAATTTTTAATGTTTCCAATTTTTAACTTTAAAAGAAAAAAATCCAAAATTTTCCAATAAAATATCGAAATTTTAGATGAGAATGGTTTATGGTAATTTTGATCATTTTGATCAAGAACAATTTACATATTGTTTATATTAATTTTTTTAGCATGCCATGAACTCGCTTTTATACTTGAAGTACCAAGACTACCATTTTGCGTCGAATACAATGAGAAATACGATCAATATGAGATTCCAATAACGATTCACTGTTATCTAGTTATATTCGCTCATATATTTATTACAATCGCAGTTAACTTCTTACTTCTTGACTTTTGTGAACGTTGCACTTTGATCTACCTGTGAGATGTTCATAGCCATTGGGTATATCGAGATCAAAATTGATAATTAAAACTTTAAACATTAAAAAATATTATTTCTTACACTAATATTACGATGCATTTTTAAATACCATTTAGAAAGTAACAACTAACAAAAATAATTATGATAATTTTAACCAATAAAAAGTTTTTGTGAAATAGTTGTAAATAGAAAAACTGTTCATAGGCAACTTAAAAATCTTACATAAAAAATTAAATTCGTATTCCTTAAAGGTAAATTTGATGAATTTAATGCGAGAGATACCCTGCCTTATATTTGGCTATCTACATTGCACATGTCATCTATCCCTTTTCTAAAAATAAACAGAATGATCGATACATTCATCAAATACTGTGCTCAAAGAACAATTTGATGAATAATAAATAGTATCATTATGACAAAGCAAAACTGACATAATTTTCATAAGAAAACAAAGGAATCAATATTGTCAACGCAAGAGGAAAAGGGTTTACAGTTACCAATAATTGCCCACTTAGTTGCAAGTGTAATGCTTTGGCTGCGTCAGAAGGAATCGATAACTAAGTTTCTGTAATTTACTGCATGACAAACTATAAGAAATTGCCGATAGCTTGACGTTAGTATCCTACAAAATGACAGATGAGAAAGACGTTTGGAAAAGTCGGTATTATCGTATTCCTAGAACATATTTGATTCTATCGGGTTTATGGCCATATCGCAGACTTTGCGACAGATATATACACTTTATACCGACATTTATACTCTGTTTTAGTATTCTGATACCACAGGTAAATTTCTAACTTTACGCTCAAGAGAAAGAAATTGACTAATTAAATTATTTATGTCATACAATGAATTATAAAATTTCTTTCTTCTAATAATAAAAGCTTGAATATATTAATATGCTGTACAATACTAATTAGAATATAGTTACTATACGTACTAATAGCCTCAATAAATGTCGATGACGTAATGGAGAGTCTACCATCAGCGTTAATCAGCTTGGTATTCAGTTATAAAGTGGCGACTATAATGTTTAATAATAAAAAAGTAATAATTTTTACGTATTCAATATTTTCGTCGTGTAATCAGCTCCCTACTGTAAAGCACTAATGCGATAAAAAGTATAAAAGCATTGTTTATATAGGTAAAATATTGCCTCAAAAGAATAGAAAAGGATTGGCAATCGTTAAATACAGATGTAGAAAAGACTATTTTGCAACACCATTCCGAATATGGACAATATTTAGCAACGTCTTATGCAAGTGCGTGATGTGTAGATGTATCGTTTCAAACGTATGCACGCGTTAATTTATATAATAACATTTCTTAAATTATCATAAATTTTTGAATTTTTTAATCATTTATTTTAAATCTCAAGATCTGTATGACATCTGCATATTTATCATAAAAGAAAATATTTTTGTTAATTGAAAACGCTTTTCAACCCTAAAGAAATGAAAAGAAATGAAATGAAAAGATGAAAAGAACTTATTTAATGTATATAAAGAATTTATAAAATAAGTATATCATTTTTTTCTAGTCTTCATGCATATAGTGCAAGTTTGTTTCTTATTAAAACCAATCGCTCTGACGTTGTTAGAAAACAATATCACAAATTCTACAAAATCTATATCAAAATTGCCATTTCTTGTGGAGTACGGAGTGGATATAGATCAATATTTTTATCTAATAACGATTCACTGTTATCTAGCTGTATTCGCTCATGTATTTAGTACAATCGCAGTCGATACCTTATATTACACTTTAATTCAACATGCCTGCGGGATGTTCTCAATCACTGGGTAAAGATATCAGGATTAAGAGCAAACCAAAGTTAATAAATAAAAACTAAAATATTATTTTTTTCACCAATCTTTTGATGCGTTTACAGACATATATTGGAAGAAATTGGTAAAACTAATGACGCTAATTTTCATTTGAAACTAAACAAGATAACAGACAACGATTACAAGAAAGCATTAAATTGCTTACGTAGACATTTGCGAGTAATAAAGTACGTTAATAAAAATATTTTGAACATCTGTTAAAAATCATATCTGTTTTATCAATATTTTTATATCATAATCAGAATTCGCGATTTTGTAGATTTGCGGAATTAATCGAATCAACATTTTCAAATGTATTTCTGATCAGCATTAATATTAATATGATTTGTGGAAGTATATGCGGTATAAAAGTATGTATTATTCCCTCAATATTTTAAAATAACCAATAAATAACTAAGAATTTTTTAATTTGTTTATAATTAACATCACGCAAAAATAATAGTTATATCTTCAATGACAAACTCATTATTTTCGGAATATCGGGTTCACAGCAACAACTAATTCAAAAATTAGAAATAATATAGAAATTTCTGGAAAGAAATTAAATTTGTGTTCCAGATAATACTGAATTTGGGAAATGCTGAAGATATAACAGCACCTTTGGCAATCTATGTAGCGCAACTTGTTCATATTTTTCTACAATTTTGGCAAGCTCAGTTTTTGTTAGATTACAGCACTGTTCCATGCGAATCTATGTAAGAATATAAAATTTTTTAATATAATTTTAATATTTAATTAAATATGGTTGCAGAGAGAATGCCATAGCTTTGCATTATAGTTGCAGAGGAAACTGGTATTATACTTCAGAAAGATGCCGCAAACTCTTTCTTTTAATTATGAGTAGAACTATGTCACCATGTAAAATAACAGCTGGTAAAATTATAATATTATCAATTGAAAACTTTGCTACAGTAAGTAAAATTGTATATATATACGTTTACACTATTAAAGCATAAATTTAAAAACCGTATAAATTTTAAAATTATCTAGTCCGGAATTATGTATTTTCAAATTTTTAAATTTAAAAATTTATAAAGTTTATATACATACATACATACATATATACACACATATCATACATACAATAATGTTAAATGTCACAGATATAATAATGTTGAATTTTTATTTCTTAAAGATTTTGAAAACCTCGATGTCTTGGTTTACAATGTTACGTTCCTTCCAACAATAATGCTACGAAAAAAACTATAATTATATTATTAACAACATTTTCGTGTAATAAAGGTTTTTAATTAATAATATATTCGTGTAATAAAGATGTCCTAAAAAACGTTTTTTCTTATTCGGACTTCTATATCATAATATAATTAACTATATTTGTACTTTATGTAATTATCTAGGCCATATTAATACGAAAATTCAAAAAACTATATTTTATCATAATATATTGTTTAAACACTTTCTAAATCAAATTTCATTTAAATCTGAGCAACCTGCGAATTTTAATAATTCTTAAAATTCTATTATATATATTACCAATATTTTGTCATCACATTCGTTTGTTATCCATCTGCTATTCGTCTTCCATTTATTTCTGATTATTCTGTTAAAAAGGAATCTAAGATGCTATTTTAAAAAGTAAGATGAAACGTTCCATGTATTAATTATAATTTCATGTTCAAAAATAATTTAGTAGATAATGTACCGTATTATTGCGGGAAAAGAAAAACTGATACTAACTTCAAAGAGCAATTATAAAGAAACCGACTTACGAACGTAAAAAAAAGAGTCTACAGTCACAAGTGTAACATTATTCTGACTGCGTCAAAAGGAATCAGTAAGTGTCTGTAATTTATCGCGCGACAAACCACAAAGAATCGCTGATAACTTAATGTTAGTCTCTCATAAAATGACAGATGAGAAAGGTATATGGAAAAGTCGGTATTATCTTATCACTAGAACGTATATGATTCTAACGGGTTTATGGCCCTATTATAGACTTCGCAATAGATATATATGCTTTATACTGACATTTATATCGGGTATCAGTATTCTTATACCACAGGTAAATTTCTAACTTTACGCTCAAGAGAAAAAATTCACTAATTAAGTTATTTATGTCATACAATGAATTAGTTATAAAATTTCTTTCTTCTAATAATAAAAACTTGAATATATTAATATGCTACACAATACTAATTAGAATATAGTTAATGTACGTACTAGCCGCAACGAATATGAATGACATAATGGAGAGTGTACCATCAGTGATACTCAGCATAATATTCAGTTGGAAAGTGGTGATTATAATGTTTGATATCAAAAAAGTAAATAATAATTTTTTATATTCAATATTTTTGTATTTATGTAATGAGCAGTTTCTTCTGTAAATCGTTAACGTAATAAAATATAAAAACATTATTTATAGGTAAAATATTGCCTCCAAAGCATAGAAAAAGATTGGCAATTGTTAGATACAAATACAGAAAGAACTATTTTGCAACGCCACGCTGAATATGGGCAATTTTTAGCGACGGCTTATGCAAGTGTGTGATGTCTCCGTTTCAAATATATACATGCATTAATTTATATAATAACGTTTCTTATGTTTTCATAAATAACATTTTTAAATTTTTTAATCATTTTTTTTAAATCTTAAGATTTATATATGATAAGATTCATATAATGTATATTTATTGTAAAAAAATGTTTTTATTCATTTGAAACAAATGATCTTTAACTCAATAAGAATTTTAAGAAGCAATGAGAATGCTTTTATAAAAAGTATTTATTGATAAAGCAAATATATAGTTTTTTTTTTCTAGTTTTCGTGCACGTGATGCAAATATGTTACATATTAAAACCAATCATTCCGAGGTTGTTAGAAAACGATATTACGAATTCTACGAAACCTATACCAAAACTGGTATATCCCGTCGAGTATGGTGTGGACATAGACCAATATTTTTATCCAATATCGATTCACTGTTATTTAGCTTTATTCGCTCATTCATTTGGTACAATTGCAGTCGATATCTTATATTGTATTTTGATTCAGCATGCTTGCGGGATGTTCACGATCATTGAGTAAAAATATCAAAAATATTTAAAGAGGAATAATTACTAACAAATGAAAGCTAAAAATATTATTTTTTGATGCATTGATCCAACATTTTGATGCATTTACAGACACATACTAGAAGAAGTTGGTAAAGATAATAACGCGAATTTTCAATTTAAATTAAATAAAACAACAGATATTGATTATAAGAAAGCATTGAATTGCTTACGTAAACATCTGCAAGTAATCAAGTGCGTTAATTAAAATGTTGTATCTATAGATATTTGTTAAAAATCACATCTGCTTTATCAATATTTTTATATCATTCTTAATCAAGATCCACGATTTTGTAGATTTGTGGAATCAATCGAATCTGTATTCACAAAAGTATTCCTGATCAGCGTTAACTTGAATGTAATTTGTGGAAGTATAAGCGGTATACAGGTATGCATCAACCTTTTTAATTAATAAATAAAGAGAATTTTAAATTTAATTATAATTAACATCACAAAAATAATAATTGTATCTTCAATAACAACGGATTATTTTGGGAATAATTTAAAATTTTTTAGAAAGAAATTAAATTTATCATAATTCTAGATAATATTCTAGGTAATATTGAATTTAAACAATCCTGGAACTATATTAACACCTTTGGCTCTCTATACTGGGCAACTCGGTCATCTTTTTATACAATTCTGGCAAGCTCAGTTTATATTAGATTACAGTACTATTCCATGGGACTCTATGTAAGAATGCAAATTTTCAGTCTTATAATTCTAGTATTTATACATAGTTACAAATAGAGAGAGCGCTTTCTAAACTACAAATATACACGCGAATTATTATTATATCTTTCTTCGATATTCAGTGACAAAAAAACTGAATAACTCCTGTAAATTTATCTCTTGTTGAAAAGTTTCTAGAATGAGATAAACTATGTTCCGCAGAAAAAGCACTTTTGCTACTGTTGTAAAATTCTTTAATATGATTAATATGATTATATATTTAGGCTCAGTAAAGAAATAAGGCCAAAAATTAATCATATAAAAGAATCTTACAATTGCAAAGCTGTTTTCTTCTGCTGAATGCCTTGCATTATAGTTGCAGAGGATACTGGTATTATACTTCGAAGAGATGTCGCAAACTCTTTTTCTTAATTATGAGTAGAACTATGTCACCATGCAAAATAACGGCTGGTAAAATTATAATTTTATCAATTGAAAACTTTGCTACAGTAAGTAAAATTATATATATATGTTTACACTATTAAAGCATAAATTTTAAAAACCGCTATTATCTAATCACATTAGAATTATTTATGTATTTTCAAATTTTTAAATTTCAATTACAAGGTTTATATACAGGGTATCTCAAAACTATCGCATTTTCTTTTAAGAGCAAATTCTTTGGAACATTCTAAGACGAAAATCCTAATACGAAAATGTCGAGACTATAATAGTTTTTAAATTATTGACGATTAAAGTTCACTAATCACACTCTGTGATTAATAAAGATTAATCGCCAATAATTTACAAACTATTATAGCCTCAACATTTTCGTATTAGAACTTTCGTTTTAGAATGTTCCAAAAAATCTGCTCTTAAAAGAAAATGCAGTGGTTTGAGACACCCTGTACATACACACACACAAAATAATATTGAATTTTTATTTCCTGAAGATTTTAAAAACCTCGATGTCTTGGTTTACAATGTTACGTTCCTTTCAACAATGATGCTACGAAAGAAACTGTAATTATAATGTTAGCAACATTTTCGTATAATAAGTGTTCAATTAATAATATATATAATTAATAATACATTCGTGTAATAAAGACGTACTATAAAACTTTTTTCTCTTATTTAGACTTCTATAATATAATTTATAATATAATTAACTATATTTACTATATTTATACTTTATGTAATTTTTTTTTAATTATCTACATTAAGCCATATTAATTCGAAAATTCAAGAAATTATATTTTATCATAATATGTTGAAATACCTTCTAAATCAAATTTCATGAAAATCTGAGCAACCTGCGAATTTTAATAATTCTTAAAATTCTGTTATATATATTACCAATATTTTATGTCACCACATTCGTTTGCTATCCATCTGCTATTCGTCTTCCATTTATTTTTGACTGTTCCGTTAAGAAATAGCATAAGATTCTATTTTGAAAAGCAAGATAAAAATAAAGTGTTCCATGTATTCTTTACAAATCTCATGCTCGAAAATAATTTAGTAGATAATGTACAGTACTATTATAGAAAAAACAAAACTGATATCAATTTCAAAGAGCAATTACAAAGAAACTGACTTACAAACGTAAAAGAAAAAGAGTCTACAAGAGTCACAAATGATTGCGCACTTAATTACAAGTGTAACGTTACTTTGACTGCGTCAGAAGGAATCAGTAAGTGTCTGTAATTTACCGCGCGACAAACCACAAGGAATCGCTGATAACTTGATGTTAGTCTCTTACAAAATGACAGATGAGAAAGGCATTTGGAAAAGTCAGTATTATCTTATCCCTAAAACGTATATGATTCTAACGGGTTTATGACCCTATTATAGACTTCGCAACAGATATATATGCTTTATACTGACATTTATATCGGGTACCAGTATTCTTATACCACAGGTTCTAACTTTACGCTCAAGAGAAAAAATTCACTAATTAAGTTATTTATGTCATACAATGAATTAGTTATAAAATTTCTTTCTTCTAATAATAAAAACTTGAATATATTAATATACTACACAATACTAATTAGAATATAGTTAATGTACGGACTAGCCGCAACGAATATGAATGACATAATGGAGAGTGTACCATCAGTGATACTCAGCATAATATTCAGTTGAAAAGTAGTGATTATAATGTTTGATACCAAAAAAGTAAATAATAACTTTTTATATTCAATATTTTTGTTATGTAATGAGCAGTTTCTTCTGTAAATCGTTAACGTAATAAAATATAAAAGCATTATTTATAGGTAAAATATTGCCTCCAAAGAATAGAAAAAGATTGGCAATTGTTACAGATATAAAAAGAATTATTTTGCAATGTCACGCAGAATATGGACAATATTTAATGACATCTTATGCAAGTATATGATAAAAAAATATGTAGATATCTACTTTTTCAAATATATGCATTAATTTATATAATAACGTTTCTTGTATTTTCATAAATAAAATTTTTGAATTTTTTATTTATTTTAAATCTTAAGATTTATATAATGTATATTTATTATAAAATATTTCTGTTCATTCGAAACAAATAATTTTTAACTCAATAAAAATTTTAAAAAGCAATGAAAATGCTTCTATAAAAAGTATTTATTGATAAAGCTAGTATAAATTTTTTTTTTCTAGTTTTCATGCACGTGATGCAAATTTGTTACTTGCTAAAACCAATCATTCCGATGTTGTTACGAAACGATATCACGAATTCTACAAAAACAATATCAATGCTATATCTTGTCGAGTATGGCATGGACATTGACCAATACTTTTATCCAATAACGATTCATTGTTGTCTAGCCCTATTTACACATATATTTACCTCAATTGCAGTTGATATTAAAATATCAGGATGATATTTACCCAATGATTGAAAACATTTCACAAGCATGTTGAATCGGAATACAATATAAAGTATTGATATTGTTTTTGTAGAATTCGTGATCTAAAGACGAATAAATAATAACGAATAAAAAGCTAAAAAAACAGCTGGTAAAATTATAATTTTATCAATTGAAAACTTTGCTGCAGTAAATAAAAATATTTACTTTTACATCATCAAATCATAAATTTTAAAAGCCATATCACTATATATCATGTAGTTACTGATTATTTATGCATCTTTCAAATCTTCAAATTTAAATTATAAATTCACCTAGTAATATTGAATTATTATTTTCTAAAGATTCTAAAAGCATCAATGTCTTGATTTGCAATGCTATGTTCCTTCCAATAACGACGTTGTAGAAGAGACTATATACGTTTAAAATTAACAATATTATAGTATAGTATATACATGTTATTAGTCTTATAAAAATGTATATAAAAACTCTTTTTCTTCTTCTTCAGATTTCTATGTTATAATAAAATAAATTAACGCTACATTAATCTGAAAATTCAGAAAAACCTACATTTTATCATATATATTATATTAATATATTATATAATTGCTTAAATATCTTCTAAATCAAATTTCATTTAAATTCGGCATCCTGACATTTTAATATTTACAAACTAAAATTCTATTATATTATTAATATTCTGTGTCGTCACACTTGTTTGCTGTGTCTACTTATTATTTCGGATTGTTCAGAAGAAGCATAAGATTTTATTTTGTACAAGATGAAACGTTCGATGCATTCTTTACAAATACCATGTTCGGAAAATAATTTAATAGATAATGTACAATATTATTATGGAAAAACAAAATTAATACCAATTTCAAAGAGAAATTATAAAGAAATTTACTTCCCTTTTACAAATGTAAAAGAGAAAGGGTTTATAGTCACAAATGATTGCGCGTTTATTCTCAAATGCAATTACTACTTTACTGCGTCAGAAGGAATCAATAACTAATAGTCTGTAATTCACCGTAAGACGAATGTCCATAAGGAATTGCTGATAATTTGTAACATTAGTATCCCTCGAAATGACAGACCAGAAAGACATCTGGAAAACTCGATATTATCTTATCCCTAGAACATGTATGATTCTATCGGGTTTATGGCCGTACTATAGATTTTGCGATAGATGTATACATTTTATATCGATATTTACGTTCTGCTTTAGTATTCTAATATCGCAGGTAAATTATTAGTTTTACACTTAGGAAAAAACAATTGACTGTAAACTATTTATGATATCTAAACAAAACAATTGTATAATTTGTTTCTTTAAACAACAATAAAAACTTGGATACATTGATACGCTCCACAAAATATATTTAAATATAGTTACTGTACCTAATAATTGATTCAATGAACATCAATGACGTGATAGACAGTGCAACATTAATGATTATCAGCATAATATTCAGCTTTAAAATGATAGTTTTATTGTTTAATAACAAGAGAGTAAGTAATAATTTTAATAAATTCAATATTTCTTATTCATACAATTCATTTTTTTTTCTATAAATCAGTGATAACAAATATGTAAATATGTATGTATTTATATGTAAGTATGTATGTATTTATTTATTTATATAGGTAATGTCTTGTCTTAAGATGATAGAAGAGGATTGGTTCACAAATACAGAAACAAATGCAGAAAAGATTATTCTGCAACGCCATACTGAATACGGACAATACTTAACGACATCTTATGCAGGTATAAAAAATGTATAGATCTATTTTTTTAATGATACGCGTTAATCCAATGCCCGTTTCATTTTCGTAATTTCTTGAGTTTTTCAATTATTATATCCAAAAAAAATTAATATAAAATATAATTATTATAAAAAGAATTACTTTCGAAACAAATAGTTTTAAATCCAATAAAAAGTTTTAAAAAACAATAAAAATATATGAAAAGAATTCATTGATAAATCAAATATTATTATTTCTTTCTAGTTTTCATGCACTTGGTGCAAGTTTTTTATTTATTAAAACCAGTTGTGCTGACATTATTAGAAGCTGATATCACGAATTCTATGAAGTCTTTCGAAATTACCATTTTTTGTCGAATACGGTGTGAATGTAGAACGGTACTTATATCCAATAATGATTCACTGTTATTTAGTATTTGCTCATGTATTTAGTATAATCGCAGTTGATACCTTATATTACACTTTAATTCAACATGCCTGCGGGATGTTCTCGATCATTGGGTAAGGATATCAGGATCGAAGATGATCCAAAGTTAAGGATTAAAAATTAAAAATATTATTTCTTGCAGACATTTTGGTACGTTCCAGATACGTATTAGAAGAAATTGGTAAAAATAATAACGTTAATTTTCATCTAAAATTAAACAAGACAACAGACAATGATTACAAGAAAGCATTGAATTGCTTACGTGAACATTTGCAAGTAATAAAGTGCGTTAATAAAAGTGTAATATTTCTTAAAAATCATGTCTATTTTACCGATATTTTTGTAATTGGGATTTACGATTGGGATTTATTTTGTAGATTCGCAGAACGAAATCGAATCTACATTTACAAATGTATTTCTAATCAGTATTAATTTAAATGTGATTTGTGGAAGTATGTGCGGTATACAAGTATGTATCAACCTCTATTTTTTCAGATAAATAATAAATAAAGAATGTTTTAATTGATTACAGTTAACATAAAAATAATATTTGTATCTTCAATAATAAACGGATTATTTTTGGAATATCGGATATACTCGCAACAATAATTAATCGAAAAATCCGAAACAATTTAAAAGTTTTTCAAAAGGAATTAAATGTTTTTTCTTGTGTTGCAAAAATTATTTTTTTTCTAGATAATATTGAAGTTGGGAAATGCTGAAGATATAACAGCACCTTTGGCTATCTATGTAGCGCAACTCGTTCATATTTTTCTACAATTTTGGCAAGCTCAGTTTTTGTTAGATTACAATTTTGCTCCATGGGAAGCTATGTAAAAATATAAATTCTTCAATCTTATAATTCTAATCCCTAATTATATATACTTGCAAATAAAATGATATTGCTTTGCATTATAGTTGCAGAGGAAACTGGTATTATACTTCAAATAGATGCCGCAAACTCTTTCTTCTAATTATGAGCAGAACAATGTCGCCATGCAGAATAACTGCCGGAAAAATTATAAATTTATCAATTGAAAGTTTTGCTGCGGTAATTGAATATTTATTTTCAAATTATGAGTTTTAAAAGTAGTGACTGTAGTCATTTTGATTATTTTCATAATTTCAAATTTAAAGTATAAAAAGATTACGTAATAATATTGGATCTTTATTTTGTAAAGGTTCTGAAAACAATAATGTCTTATTTTACAATGCTACGTTCTGTTCAGTAATGAAATTATTATAAAGAAGTAACTATACATGCATGATAACAACATTTTAGTAACACAAAGCAAATTTTACTTCTATTTATCTAATAAATAAATCCAGTTATCTTAAAATCCATATTTTATCAATACATATAGTCTGCATTCTTCATCAATATTTCTTATATTTAATTTATATCTAATATCTCAATTTTTATAAAATTTATGATTATATTATATGATATCTCTGTGCTCTTTGTTCTCTACTTCTATTTTCTCCAAATATTCTAAAAAAAAAACGTATGATTATTTAATAAAATAAAATGTAAAAAATGCATTTTATAAATTTTGTGCCTGAAAAATGATTCGATATGAACAATATATATCTGAATAATTTTAAAAATTTTTCAGAATATACAATTGATTTTGTACCTTATATATCACTAAACTAATAATCTTAATAAGCTAGGATGATATCTTGAAGCAGTCAGAATAAATCTCAATAGTAGCCGTGGAGAACGTGCTACTTTTCCAGATAGAAAGAGAGAAGAGAGAAAGAGACAAGAGCAAGTTGTGCCGTTCCGACTTCTATGCCAACGTACCGTTATTACGTACTCTCGATTAAACTCCGAAGAATGGCTAAGTAATCGTTTAACCCCTTCGGCTCCCGCGGCTCCTCCGCGTAATGAATCACGAGGGATCGTGTCCCTCGGCCGGCGAGGCGAAATATCGGCGAAATATCTACAGAGACACGACAAGTCGCTGATAGTCCTCGATCGCGAGACCGGCGTTTCTTCCGAGGAAGAAGAGAATGCCGAAGAGGCACCATTCCCATCCGTGTCTACGCCGCGAGCGATTTCAGCGGCTGCTGAAATCGGACACCTCTAAGCGCGACCAGCGGCGCGGATCAAGGCGCACTCACACGCTCGTTTGCCTGCTTCGTTGTTCGATCCTCCGAAAAAGACCGTTAGCCGTCGACTGAAATCAAGCCGATACACTACCTATCCCACATCGTATGGTATAATCGCCCGTATTTATTCGCGACATTATCGGTGCCGATGATGCCTGCAATCCTAAACAAGAGAGTAAAACGAACAGAACGGCGTGCAATTCCACGCGAGCGTGCCATCCTTTGGCAGCACTCGAAGAATACAATTCTGTTCAATTCATCTTCAATCATCGGTTAAAAATTGAGTAGCGAATCACGCAATATTCAATATATTATAACTTCTCATATTAAAAAAAAAAAAAAAAAAAAAAATTCGTTGCAGGCATCAAGCTACAAAACAAATCTGTATTTTCTCTAATAATTGTGTGAGATTGAAATTAAATTAAAATTACCTGGTTCTTCTTTTCATTTTGAATATTCACTATTTTGTGTAATTTTAAATTCAATTAATCTAATTTTATTATTACCAAATGATAATTTATACTAATTCTTTCGTTATAAAAATTTTTAACTTTAAAAGAGATTATATTAGAAACCAAATTTTTAATATTACTAAAAAATTCTATATAAATCAAATTTTTATTAATATATACATTTATTAAAATTTTCCTATGTTAAAAACCTATTACATAAAAGAATTAATCGTTTTAATATAAATCTATTTTTAGCATAATGTTAGCACGCCGATTCTATTGACACGAAGATAAACGGACATGAACAACTAGTAATTTTCACATTTCTCAAGCATAATCGTAAATCCGTACAGTATTAATACCCCTTAATCGGACACATCATGGTATAAAATCCATCCACAACTCTATTATCATCGATTTCTTTATCTTATTCACGCTTTACAACTCTCTCGCGGCAAAGCGAACGACCTCATTCGGAATAATACAGGGCAAGAGTCGTACCTGTGACCAATCGATCGTAGATAACGATGATAATCTTACGGTTGATCGAATGAGATTGACCCGTGAAAGTTCGAACGCAAAGTAGCGACGTCGATCGATTAATTTTACGGCTCTTTGATAGACGCTAAGAACACGATTACGCTAGAGAGGATTCTCATATATGCTTATTAAGTCTGGCGTCACGACTGCTATCACACGTGAGAGTCAAGATAAGCACTCTCGTCGCCCCCATGTTCGATATTATCGTCGATGCCGCACAGCATTGAAATCACTATGCGACTGGAAACATTATGGTAAAAGTTACGAGATGACTTCTCTAGTTCCCGTTACATCATGAAAACCGATTGGAACAAAATTATAATAATTCTATGCGAGATTACATTACAAAAATCCCTTCACTAGAATTTGAAAAAATTCAATGAAAAGAACATTTAATCTAAGTGAGATATAAAAATTAGAATGTTATCAATAGCGCGCGAGTAAGAAAATAAAAATTAATATTATAAGCAATTCAATAAGTAATACTATCAATAATATAACAATTCAAGAAGCTTAATATATTTTTCATATCTCTTTATAGGTTTTCCAGTTATTTCTTTGAACTAGAATTACCTGAAAATGGATTATAATCATGGCCGCGATCGAAGAAGACACAAGAATTCAGTTTACTTAAGGAACGACGTCGCCAAGTTCAATTAAGCAGATTTATTTTCTTTCTGTCTAAATAAAATAACGAATCACTGAGCTATAACAGACTCGCTAAATCAAATCATCGGCATAGAGAAATCTATCCTATACAGACCCTAATGCACGCCCTACGCCAGCTGATACCTCACTGTGCAACGTCGATATTAAGGAGCCTCCTTGGCAGCCCTGGGTTGTCCCATCGACATCGACGGGCAAGTTCTATGACTAACAAGTTTGCACTTTAGCGCATAACGGGGCATTCCACCGTGTACCATAGATCATGGTCCATGACCCGCGGATTGCGTGGGCCGGCCACCATAATCATTCCTCGCCTCGATACAACGACGCAGCGGCGATGCGGTACCACGAGCATTAAGTTTCCGATTCTTTTTCTTCCTCTTCTTCTTCTTCTTCTTCTTCTTCTTCTTCTCCTTCTTCTTCTTCACCGCCTTTCATTCCCACTCCCGCTCAATCTCAATCGCGCTATCTCCCGCATCGAACTCACTCCTTTCGCAATGGTGCAGCCAATTTCGTCGCTTCGATCGAGAGATAATTACGTCGCGCGACTAATCTCTTCAGGGACAGTTATTTATATTGAAATGACAAATTATACATACACAGCATACATATAACGATTAATATAAAACACAGTTTAATAATATAATTAAAAATAATATAATCGCAAAAAAATATTTTTAATATAAATGTTAATGTTACATGTATATATCGCTTTCCCTAAAGAGACTGACATCGGGACATCTTCTCTCTGAGAAGATAATCCCAATAATTTTACAAGAAAATGCAGGTCCAAACGAAATAGTGCGTAACTCTGCGCGCATGAAATATTCGCGAGTGGTACAGGTTGTACTAACCGCGAAGATTAATTTAGCCGCAGCTATAAATAAACGTCGGATAGATAATAAATCGTCTCGCAAAATACGCGGATAAATAGATACCTTCGTAGTAACGAAATTCCATCGCTTTTTCATCGATGTTCGCGCGATTACACGATAATTAATTGATCCGGCGCGACATCGGTCGGGGATACGATCGCATCGTATTCAGATCTCTGATCGCTCGTAATAGAAATGTAATCCTGGGCTCTTGGATTTTATCTAGATTACAAAATCTAAATGACTCAATCGCCGACGACGATGCATCATCGTGGTATCGAAAATAATTACGACCAATACGTCGCTATCGTAATCATTGTCATTAGTGTAATTATCATTATTTATTGGCGGGCAATAATATCGTCTAAAGTCGCTTGAACACAAGTCGTTCCTCAAACGGGATACCGACGTCATGCATTTTACTTTGGGAATCAATTATAAGTAATGATACGGCACGCAAATGATACGAACGACGCGCGAGCCGCTCTGATTAAGCACTGTCGAGAAGAAATACACGGCGGCATAAATTGTAGGCTGCAACCAAGCGAGACGATATAAGTGTCAAGGACGTTTTTCATATCTTCACAAAATATGCATTTCCTGTGATACTACTTTGTAATAAGTAGATAAGATTTATTACGTTTACTCCCAACGCCATCATGTGTCCACTCTATATTCTCTTATACGATCGAAAAGTCAAGAGAAAAAGCCAATTAAACTTCGGTGTGTATGTTTCTTAAGAATAGCAAAAGGAGAACATTTAAATTAGGTATCTCATCATTTTAAATTAGAAATATAGCAGCTTGTCCTTTTCAGTTACAGTAATCTTCAAGCAATAATTATATTACTTGAAGCTTGCGATTTAAATCATCACTGATAAAAGAACTCTTTATCTCTTATTGCTTTTCCTTTTAAAATCTTGCTTCTATTTCGATACATTAGCCAAGCGAACCTTGCACGCAGGATTTTTAAATATCAACGCTTACAAACATTTTTTTATCTATCTACAATTATCTCGCACATCTCTTAAATTTGTCTTATTTTTCACACTTCTCGCTTCGCATCTCAAATCAAAGGGATTCGGTGGCTCGATGTTAAATCGAAGTTAAATTACCGTGAAGGAACTCTGACCGGCGAAATGTATCGTATAATCTGATCGTCCTTGCCAGCAACGCAAAGACACGTAAGCGACGGCATAATGAGCCATTAGCCCGAGAGTGTCGATGACAGAGCCTGATACTATACTCGCTATCTCTTCGTAAACTGAATGCGCCATGAACAACATTAAAACGCATGTTCCCCGACGCTTTAACGCTTCGAGAGTGAACATCGTTTAATCATCGATTACCACGGATTCTCTACTCTCCCGTGGAATACATCGTAAAACGAGCAAGTGGAAATTTGGAAGATATGCAAACGCATTAAGCGCAAGATGCGCGAGGAACGAGATGGTTTCAAGGACAGTTATAATCATCGAAATTTTTGGTCTCGTACAACAGTTACAAATTTGCAAGAAAGTAATTTCCCTTCCTTTATTATTTTTATATCATATGCCCGCACATTATAAGCGAAAGAATAATGAGCATGGCGATTGGCATGAATCGAGAAGACGTAAAATATTCCCTACAAATAATTTATGATACGTTATTAAACAATATTTTCGTCTGTAAACACTTTCATATTTTTGGTAAATAGATTTTTTGAAACTCAAATGAATGAAGTAACGTTTAGAATAAACGGCAAATGTTTATAACAATAATTATTCTACTTCAAGATCAAATCTAGAAAAGTTTCGAAACTATTATTAAAATCCTAAAGTTATTCATTCTCATTAAATGGATTCGAATTTGGATGAAGACGATGATAAAAATGCAAATCTCGCGATGCCGATCGCTCGGGTATCGCGAGAGCAGCGAGATTCCGTCATCGCGTAATTCATCGGACACGAGGCCAGGACGTCTGATGAAATTTCTCCAGGAACTCGAGAAAGGAGAAGATCGGAACAAACGGAAGGAATCCCAGATGGTCGCGATAGACGCACGATGCGTACGTGCAGCGTACGCCGCCGAGGAAGATAGCCGGGCCGGGTAGAGTCGGGTTCTGATCCGCGAGGCTGCGATATCCGACGAGGAGGGTGCCCTTGAAGCGGGCGGGGTCGTCACTCGCAGGGCCGCGGGTAAACGACCATCGGAAACCCATGTGTGTTACCAGCCGGGGCCTCACTGAGGCCTTATAGCGTAGCTTTACTTACTCGCACTACTTAAGTTTCTGGATGTGTATGCGCGTCTCACACCGATCTTCCCCTCTCCCCTCTCGTTCTTCTCTCTTCCCGCTCCCTCCCCTCGCGGGAAGCACCACCGTGGATCACGAGAAAACCTATCTCACCCGTGTACCCACTACCGGTGGAAGCGCCGGCGGACCGGCGACCACTTCTCCTGCCTTACGAGTGTTATGAAACGACTCCTGCCTTCTTCCTTCACGCTGCCAATTTATAGGTTTAATTACCGCCTCGTGGCGCGATGGCTCGCGATCCTCGCGTCACGATGAAAAAAAATCCGAAGCCGGGATCATACGGCGACGTTAAAAGCGATTTAATCTGTCGGGCTACTATTAATCGACGATAAACGATTTGTCCGCTTTACAAGTATCACTCGAGACTATCGACTATCACAAACAAGCGCGCATAGTGATAGAGCGCATTTGCACTCTTTCGCCATCGCCATGCCCGATCATAGTTGTGTCTCTTTACTTCCGATATGCAAGCATATATGATAATTCAAAAAAAAATATAATAAAAATCTTAGCATATAAAATTAAAATATCAATAGGAAGTAATATTAATAGGAAGTTATCTGATTAATATGCATTCCTAGCATAAATATCTTTCAATTCCATTTTCAATGATGTTCCCATCAAATATTTTTAATTTTTTAAATTTGAAGAAGTATTTTAATAATTAGTTATTAAAATATTTTGAAATTACTTTATTATAAATTATCGTAGATTGTTCTAATTGCGTAATGTCGCATATTACTAATGATTACTAATAATTCAAATTTTAAAATAGAATTTGTCAGAAAAAATCCTGATTTTCAGTCAGACAGTTAATACAAAAAATGTATTGTTTTTCTATCAAATTTTGTCCTTTAAATAAATTTGCAGTACAGTCGGCATTTTGCTATAAGGCAAAATTAAAAAAATTGTTATGTAGATGGAAAAATTTATCAAATAATCTTGATTAATAAAAATTATATTATACAGAAAAATTATATTATACAGATCGCAGAGTAACTTCATCTTTGACCTTAAGGCAAAAGTCGTAAAAATTTCGGAGTCTGTTCTCAACGAAAAAGAACTCGAGGAAGGAAGAGTTTGGTGGAAGGCGAAAAAGCGCGATGATACCGATTCCTTTCACGACGGAAAGGAAATGGTCTGCGATGGGCCGTGTTCCACGAGGGCAACCTTGGACATAACTCGGTAGAGCCGGACGTACTACGGTGCTCCTACAGCCAGTAATGAGCCAAATCCATTACGGCAGCAAGAGCAGTGGGGAGCAGCAGCCAGCAACACCGTAAGCCAACCATCCGCGCGTCCGACTCTCCCATCTTTTCCCTCCCCCGTCTACCCTCCCCGGTCGTCCGCTTACCAACCACCCATTCTGTACGTGTGTCTATGCCGCGCACGTATCGTGTCGTTAACAAGCCTCTAACCAATGGCACTGGTTCGGTACCAATTCCAATTATAGACTGTGCGAGTGCATCCTACGTAGCTCTAGTAGCGTATATAGAGTACCGAAGTAACGTTCCATACCTTCTCCTTCTCCTCCCCCTCCTCCTCTTCTCCTTTCCGTCTCTTCTGTACTGTGCTGCTTGATCGCGTCATTTCTCGATTTTAAGATTTTAATTACGTTTCTTTCATCGTGGATCGCGGAACCGATCGCGTTAGTCTACCTCTTGCTCAGAGTGAATTGAGAATTTATAAGGAGCGGAAAGAAATTCGCGAAACGATTCGCTTGTAAATTATCGTCGAAGGAACACGGTATTCGATCCGCGATGGTCGCGGAATATCGCACAAGGTGCAAGGTCACGATGTATGACCGGGGGACATCCCCGCCGCCGCCACCGTCGTTGCGGTCGATGGTAGCGCCCCCCCCCCCCCACCCGCAATTGTCAATTAACATTTTTGCCGACGTGCAAGAAAACAGGAATAAACTGCGTACCATAAAACCGTGTACATACATACCCACGGTTGGTCCATGCTCGCGGTTCCGAGCGATCGCGAAAACGTTGGTATGCGGGGGTACAAGTGTCGACATTCGGCAACGATTAATTGGATGATTGATTGTCGATGATTCTTACGTTCAATTCTATGAACGTGATTTTAATATGAATTTAATTTACTTTTTATCTTTTTCCAATTCTTAAAAATAAAAAAAGATAAAAAGCAAGTTTAATTATAGACATTAAACAATATTTTCTATCTACAGCGCATCTAACGCATCTATGTTTCTTCAAATCTTACGATTCTAAGATTTTAATTACATTGCGATCAATTTTAACGCAATTAATTTAAATTTTAATCTTCCAGCTGAAGAACAGAATTTATTATTTGTATCAAACGGAATAAGAAGATTCTTTGATAGGGATTAAAATTAAAAATCATAAGATTTCAGATAAAAAAAAATCGATATTTATGATAAACCTGTTATTTTTTTTAAATACAATACTATAGAAATGTATGGTGATCTCTTTAAAAATATGTATAGCTGCAGATTCTTCGCGCAGATAATTGCGTCTAGATATTTATACTTAAGAAAACAATGTGGACTTTTTCACTTGTATATTTGCAAGACATGATTAATGAACATATGTCTCTCCCTAATTTATTAATTTTCTCTTTGAAACGACTTGAGCTGTGCCAACCGACCGGATGCGATCCGGGGACTCCATGGCACAATATTTCTGGATTAGTCGATCTAGATTAAATTCCACAACGCTCTAACGGCGCGAATAATATCCCGTTCGTGCGAGATCGACGATAATTTATAAACTTGTCGGGGCGCAGCCTCGAATTTTTAAGCAATTCGTTATTTCTAGTCCGATCGTGATATCAGTTGTCTGATTATTAGAAGAACGAAATTTATTTATTCAGTTATCTTAATTTATCGGAATATTATTAAAATATTAACGATTTGAAACTTTCTAAAAATGCCATAAAATCAATATTTAGAAATTAGAATATAAAAATAAAATTCTTTTCTTTATATCAAATTTTTAGAATAATGAAAATAATCATCTTTATCGGATTTTTCTAAATGGACCAAATTAAAGTAAAAAAGAAGAGTGTATAAATAAATCTATTAACTAAAAATATCAAACAATTATTTCTGGCCTTTTATTTTTTATTTTTATTTTTTAAATTAATATCTTTTTTTCTCGCATTAAAGGTATGATTTTAGAATATTCTACCTTTTCATCAATTAATTTTTCATTTCATTCTAACTTTTATTATTCTCTTTATTCCTTTATTTTAATATTCGATATAAATATTAAAATAAAAAATTAAAAAATTTTATTTTTAATATCACAAAAAATATAAAAATTTTAAAATACAAAAATGATTAGAAAGAATAACTTTTAGTGTTAAAGTATTTTAGCACTTTACATTTAGTAATCATAAAAGTACATTTAGTAATCATTAATTTAATAATAGTTAATACAAATTAATAGTTAACACAAACTTATGTACAAAATAAGATTGCTCACAATTATTTACTTTACTGTAGCTTTAATAAATAAAAAGAATTGTAATTGTAGTAATAGAATACTATTTTTATATTTGTATAGTATTGTAATGCATGAACGATTCTGGATTAAAGGATATGTAGTGACTAAGAAAAAAGGGACAAATGCGTTATTCCAATAATGCAAAACTGGGCAACCGAGAGATATGGGTTAGTCTTATCAATCTTTAACATATGCGAATGGAATACAAAATAACAATTTGTTCCGCTCGGAATGTGCAGTGAATGCGTTGTTGAGATATATAACGGTGAAATACAGGATAAGTGTATTTATGTATGAATATAAATGGCACATTCGCGAGATGCAAATATCGGGCAGTTGGACAGCCAATCAATACCAACATCAAGCTACTTGCTCAATAGCCATAAACAAATCTTCGAATAATCAAAGAAGTACAATTGCCAATCATCAATTTACGCTCGTTTCTCTCATATTACAAATAACATGCAAAAACAATACTGATAAATACTCACCCTATCTTAGTGATGAGTTTTCCATGAACGTGGAGATACGAAGTGACGAATCGTTTGTTCACCTAATAAAAAAAACATATCGTAAATATCGAGGCAAAAGATAAATAAAACATTGTCTCTTTCGCTAAACACATTAAAAATGTATTAATAATAGTTTTAACAAAACATGTCAACAATAGGTTTTTTCACCATATGAATATTCAAGTTATATAACATACTAATATGTAGTTATCATTAGTGTGTTCATTAATTTTAAGATTTTAAGAAGTCATATACAACATATACAACATATCCGGTTTTAAAAAAGTTTTCCATTTAATTTTATCCGAATACGAAAGAGACGTACAGAGACTCTACAGATGTGGCTTTTGTTAGATAAATACAAAGTCGCAACGAAAATGGATACCTCGACACTCGTTAATTGCGATAACTCCTCCAAGTCGCTTGCGTGGGATAACGTTGCCTCATTGGCAGTGCTTGTTGTACGCCGTACCCGCCTACCGTCACCCGGATGAATCCACGTTTCTCTTCTTAGTCCGCCGCCGATGATGTTCGCACCTTCCTTCTCTTTCATTCTCGCCCGTTCCTTCGATTCCCTTTCCTCCTTCCGTTTACGTTCGATAGACTCGTACTAAGAATATTTCGTTTACTGAGAGAGTACCTCTATCGTGTATACTGGATGCATTTACGATGCATCGTGTAACAAATGCAGTGCATATAATTCTTTACAATTGTTCTTTACAATTGTCTTTACAATTGTTGATGATATGTTATATTTGTCTTTATATTTATATGCACATTTTCGTTATATATGTACAAGTGTAAAAGATATGATCACTGCATAATGTTATGCGGAATATTCTGCGACCAAATCCATCCTCGTAATTTTTCTAATTGATATAAATTTAATTTGCTTAATTACCGAATTGTTTAACGCGTAACAAATTAAAAAATCATGAAAATTGACCGTTTTCCATCAAGTTCTGTTACAACTTTGAATTTTATTATTGGGAAATAGAGAGGATGATGGTAGCAGGACTCGTACCTTTTGTATAGTCATACAAAGAGTGTCCATCGGACAATATTTGTATTTCTCATTTGTACAAGTTCCCGCATCTATGATAAGTGCATGCTAACGAAATGTGCAGAGCTCTAGCAAAGATAAGAAAAGTTTCTAACTTGGATTTACAGCGAAGCATTTCTGAAAATTTAGGAATATTGATTTTTACAAACAGGCAGTCTCAAAAATGCTGCAGGCTTATATCGTTAAGATTTCGTTCTTTTATGAATTTCTCCAAAAATACGAGTGGTGCACCCACCTCTACATTATCACGCTATTCTGTATACACTTTCATTCTGTACAGTGTTCTTAATCTTTTATTAAAGCTAATATTTGCATGAGCGATTACTACAAAAATTGCTATGCAGAAGTATTTAGCTAACGGCAGATGTGCAAGAATGATTGTTGTTTGAACCAATTAATAATTGCAAAAGGCATTAATTCGCCACATTTGCCATCAAGAGTTAATAGAAACTAAAGATTCTAAGTGCACAAATGGATTGAATCATCAAGGCTCGAAAAAGCATATAATAAAGAAAATATACAACGAGCAGTAAAATAACAAACAGGTAATAAAGCCTTGATCAAATAAATGATGAATGATTATTTAGAGAGGTTCACACCAAGTATCAAAATTTACTTACATAATGTAGATACTGGCGGCAAAAGAAAATCAAAATATTATTAACGTTAGTATAAATACAAACAATTTAACGCGATACGTTTTATAAGTTCTCTTACCTTTTTCCTATTTTCATCGAAGAGCCCTATCAAACTTTCTCTGGCAGAATGGAAAGGATTGGACGCCATAAGAGATCGCATGTAGTAATATACAGCATCCAATTTTCGTCTCTAAAAATACAAAAAATATGTTGAAAAAAAAAATGTATATATGTCAAATTATATTCACAAGTACATTTTGTAAATATATACCGCATAATGTGCCAGCACGGCGAGTTGATTGTAAGGTCTACCATTTTTGGGATTGATTTGTTGTGCTTTCAAGTACCATCTGCATAAAAAGATATTTTTATGCAAATTAAATCAATGTTAAATATTTAAAAATATTACTGTTGTAATTATTATAAACTTACTGCCTAGATTTTCCATAATTACTAGTTTCGTTTGCTTGCTCTCTGTATCTTGCCAAGTCTCCCAAAAACAAAAATATCTTTTGCGCGCTAACCAAAGCCAGTCCCAAAAAGCCGAGACCCTTAGGTAAACTTGATGATGCAAGAAATGTGTCTAATTTGAATTGGTATGTAGTCTCGAGAGTTGCCAGTAAACTTTCCAGATATGTAGTACCCTCATCAATAATATTTAACATTATTTGCTTGTAACGTTCTCGTCCCTCCGGGTTTTCTTTGGGCATTGCTTTTCGCAGCATCTCAATCAGATTATAAAATAATATCTTCCAAAAGTGTTGCTCAACATTCTCCGCTTGGCAGAATTTGATATCAGTTTCAAGCAAGATTTTTAAGCTCTGTTGAAGAAAATGTCGTATATACGAGACTCTATCCAAACGCGATATAAAGCCACCGGAACTTATTATCCATTGTAGTTCTAGATCGGCACGTTCTATGTCCAATAAAAGACAATGATTTTTTGCTGAATGAAAACTATCGAAAAAAATAAATAATAATGTAAATATAAAAATATATATATATATATATATACATATATAAATATGACAAAATCTAAGAATTATCCCAGACAATGCATATGTGCAAGATATCTTTAAAACATCTTTCTGATAATTTAACAAGACATCTTTTAGATATTTTATAAAATATCTTAATATTTTCTGGGATAACATACATGAAAATAAATAATATGTACCTAGCTGAAAACGGATCGTACCATGAAGGTTTTACGTTTCCGATTTGATCGTTCATGCATGGTGGTGACATACCGTCCAATTGAGTGTTATGGAAAGAATAATGCGGCGATGTAAAACCTACATTAGATTGAAATACTGGGACGCTTGAAACCTGCATGTCACTATCCCTTAAAGGGAATAAATTCTTGTTTATTACTTTCTATAACAAAAATACATGACAAAAAATGAGAAAGAAAATCGAAATTATACCTTTGCACAGCTGCTCTACTTCCGGGTGAAGTGATAACAATAGGTTTATGCGGATTATTTGGATCAAACAACGTTCTCTGCTGTTGCTGTCCAATTCCTTGCTGTGAAATCGTAGTTGTTTGATTAGGAGACTGACTAGTCTCGTTAGGCAAGATCAAAACGCCAGGTTGAGCATTATTATATCCCGTCGGAGATGATCGATGTACCGTCGGATTCGAATTTACACTCGAAAGTGGAGCAGTATGAGAGGAAACTTTAGGAGTTTGTCTTCCGTCATCTGACTCGCAAGTCGATATTTTCCTGCCTGTTCTCCAATCTTCGTCCAAATACCTATCAGTTCTAAAATGAAACATGTGTAATATAATTTTTAAAATATCTGTATAAAGATATCTCTATATATAAACATTTCATACATATAATCAAGTTACTAAAAAATTAAATACCTTCGTCTGTGAAGATCGTCAAAGTTTCTATAGCTACTACCATAACTTCTATCTTTACTCGACTCTCGGCTACGCTGAATGATATTACGCCTTCTATGATCATATCGCCTACTACTATTGTTATTATTGTTACTATTCTTTTGATTATTGTTATAGTTGTCATTTTCTCTGTTTTGTTGATTCTTCTGACGTTCACGGCTATTACCTCTCGCTTTGTCCCTGCTACTGCCCCTTAAACAATTTAAAACATAGTCTCGCTAAACAAAGAATTCTTCGATATACGTATTTATAATCATCTTTAAAAAAATAAATATGGATAAGATAAATAATGAGATATCATCCTTACCGATCACTACGATGCTTATCTTGTTTTTTTTTTTTACGTCGTTTGTGACTCTCGCCTACAGCCTGGCTTCGCGGAACGCTTGTGCTTTCCCGTATGCTTAATACAGACGAGCTACGGCTCAAATGTTCCTGTTCTAATTTTTCATTCAATTCAACTTCCTCACTCCAGTCCTAATGAAATATAACTCTATACATTTATATCGCCTGAGAAGAGTCTTTTAAATATTATTTTATCAGTTTATGTACTTACAAATGTTTCAGATGTAGTATAAGATGGCTGATTACATGATTCGCTTTTCATAGAATTAAGATTCGTATTTTGTTGATTATCCTGCTTGTCCGTACTTGTATTATGTTCGTACGCATTACTGATGATTGTTCTTTGCCTTAATTAATAATAATTATGTTATCAAATGCATATAAAAAGTAATATAAAAAAATAGATTGTTTAATGTTAAATATTTAATCACATGTTGCTGGAGCGATTGTGTGTTGGTGATGCGCCTTTGTAATAATTCTCAGGTGATCTATGGCCTCTGTTCGAATTGGACTGCGAAGTTGCGGGCGATGCAGACGATGGCGGCGGTATCATTACGCTATCGGCGCGACTTAAGCTTTCCATACTGGTATACATAGTACTATTGCTACCACGGCGATCATAAAACCTGTTATTCATAAATTTCATAAAATCCCAGTCAAAATTTTAACAAATTATATTTATACAATCATTTCGATGAAAAATAATATAAATATAATATATAATCATACCGATTCATATATTCTTGGCTAGGAGTATGAGATCTAGAACTGGGAGCAGAATATTGTTCAGGTGTAACAGGCCTAAAAATATTACTTGCTGCATCTAATTCTTCAGGTCTAAGTCTGCCTCTTCCTCTGCTTCTCGCTGGCACGGTATTAGTCCAATTAGATTGTGATAGCAATGGTCCGGATGGTGGCAGATTTTGCATCGTCTGTGAATGCTGCATCGTTGATGGATGATTATAATTGGATGAACCCTGCTAACAATACACATTGTGAAATACAATCATCATTGCTCCAATTATAAGTTGTCATAGAACATAAAATTAATGCTAGCACACAAAGTATAAAAATTAAGTAAATCTGAATACTGAACAACTTTTTACCTGAAATGTAATGCTGCTACCATTCCAGGAGTCCTCTGCGGATGTTCCCGGATTGTTGCTAGGTAATGCATATCCGTTATCAATAAGATATTTTTTTTGCAATCGTGGTGGCAGAAGTTCTAATTTGATATTTTTTCCCAAACTATCTTTTGCGTTGCCGCGTCTGCCTGAAGGTGGTTTCCCTTGAAATTTATCTAAATGTCCAACAGGTTCTACGCTACGAGTGTCTCGCGTACGATTAAAATCGTTCTGATTGGTCATAGATAAAGGTTCCGAACCCTAATAATATGCAAAAATATATTTTCCACGTTGAACAAAATCCACAGATTTCAACATTATAATTTTATAATCTTACTAATATCATAATACAATTTCATCATTTCAAATCACACAAACCTGTCTGACTTCACGTAAATTGTCCTTTCGATTCGCGCAATTTCTAGCAGACACCGGGGAATCAGATCGCCAATAGCAACGATCCTCGTTCTCATTGCTAAAACGATGTCGACGGTTACCGGAATATCGTTTACTGTCGTCTCTACCTTTGCTTTCGCTTTCGTTGTCTCGCGTGCTGTGGCTGTTTGCGCGATTGCGATCACTTTTGAAATTACGAGTAGAACGCGAATCACGATCATTGCTCTCTTCTCTCTCTCGTTCCCACACAGCATGGTTGGGAGATCTGGAATTTGATATTTCATATTAAATAATGCAAATGATGCAATGGACGCTACTATCGCGTTATTCTCTCATATTGGAAATTATTTTAATATCAAGATTTGCATCTTGAGTCAATGTGTGTAATAAACGTAATTATTTGACGTAATTTTACCTATTAGTTCCATCTTGTTCAGCCAATGCTTCCTTCACTTTTTTTGGTACATACAGCAACTGCTCAGGTTTCCTATTTTTTCTTTTTGGATCGTTTCCACTTGTTCCACTGCCAGTGTTATTACCAGTGCTCTGTGCCGGTTCGTTATTGCCACTATTTCTAAAGTTAATATGGGTATTGTCTAATTTCTCAGTTACATTATCAATTTGTGACAAAGGTGGACTGTCCTGCGCCTGATTAGATCTATTTAGTTGTGATTGCCTTGGGCGATAATGGACGGAGGTCGATCTGGATTTTTCTTGCGAGCCATTTTCATTATCATATTCATCAGTGGCACTGCTAGATCTACCAGACTTACGTAAAGGGCCGCTTCCTGGTCTGTATAAAGCTTGAGATGCCCTATTTCCTCCGCCACGAATCCCGGCTAATCTGTCCTTTTCCAATTTAGAAGTCATGGATTCTGAAAATTGTTATTCAATAATTTGTAAAAAATCAAAATTTCTCAATCAATCTTTTCACAAATATTCACAAATATTTTATTTAAATATTTTATATATGTCTTAAATAACTATCATCTTACTGATCACACATATGTAAACTGTTAATAAAATATTTCAATAATACTGATTATATATAATCACTATTACTGAAATATTTTATTAACATTTTATATAACATGTTTTATAAGATATATATCACAATAATTACTTCCTTTTAATCATATCTGTTCAATGTTTCTACTGTGGAATAATCAAAATGCAGTATAAAACAAAAACTGATCTCATCTCAGCTCGTATTAAACCAAGTATTCCATACATGTATTTAGACATATAATTTTAAAGTAAATACAATGTTATATTTTTTTTTATAATATCTTTAAAGAATTACCCAATATTATATGTAACATGTGTACACAGATCAGAATATTGACACAGTAAACAAAGATCTGGTAAACTTGTATACATCTCTCTCATAGCTCAAAGAACTTATAAATAAAATCACTTATTCCTTAAAGAATGTAACAAAGTCAGAAAGACGTGAAGGAAAATACCAATTTTTATGAAAATTTACAAGATCGTTTATGTTGACACTCTCAACGACGCCGGAATTTACCAAGCGGCGCGTTGCCTCCGAGACGAAAACGTCACCCAATCAAGAACCGATCGTGGATTATCAGTGCCGAGTCCGTCCCGTCAAACGAGGATCATCGCGGTCGCCGGATTCAGTCGTCGCGTCGACCAAACGCCATAAAATAATGCGACATCGCGATAGTGCTCGCTGTGTTTGTAGGTTATCTCGTACAGTGAGGTTAATTTCTCGCACGTCAGATCCGATCGAGCCACGGGGGAAAGATCGCGAACCCGGCCCGAAGTTAGGCGCGTGAGAGTGCCAGCTGCTACGCGACATCGTTCCATTCGCGAATTAGCAACATTTTCACCGAGATACCTTGTGAAAATCCTCCCCACTTTCTGCGTCCTTTGTCGCGGTTCGCCATATTGAAATGCTATCGCGTGAAGTCAAGATTTTTCTACCGCAGCGACGTCCGTGAACATAAGGAACGAGGCCTGCATTCCGATATTCACAGTACATAAAACCTATAATATATGTGACATGAACTATATATTTTCAGTACTGGCAGTGAATATCGGAACGCAGCCGAGAGATGTCGCGCGCCGGATTTGTTTTCTAAGGCCTTGTATTCACGATGTTAGAAATCAACCCGAGATCTTGGATGGAAAAAGAATTGATCAATTGCGTTTGAAAAATTCGGTCAGTTAGCCAATGTGATTGATCAATTCTCTTTCCATCCGAGATCTCGAACTGATTTCTAACATCGTGGACACAAGGCTTAAAGACGTTACAATCAGAGACTGGCCATGACTGATTCGCCATGTTTTGGCTAAATCCTAGCGAGAAAGAAATATACATCATCTCTCTAACCTATAATAATGTATAAAAAAAATAAAATAATGTTATAAAAAAAAATAATATCATTGTGCTGTATATCTCAAGATTACGTCTCGTTCTTTTTTTTAAGTTTTTTAAAGTTTTTTAATATTTCAATCCATATAAAAAGAATGAAAAAGGTATAAACTTTGAATCACAAATTATTCTTATATTTTAAACTATATAAGAAAATAATTTCTTTTTAATTAATTGAAGTAGAGAATACGTAGCCATAAATTATTATTATTTTCTAACTTATCAACAGCAGAAATTTTAAAAATAAAAAAAAATTGGGAGTGACGATTTTCCTTCTCAGAATATACTCTACGTATGAAAATATACAAATTTACAAAATTATCGGAAAATCTGAAGAGAAAGCGTTATACTGCATTTACTAAAAAAATTTAGCAAATAAACATAAATTTGGCTTATCAACCTGTTTTTAGTTCGCGTGTTTGACGAAAGAGGTTCTCCAATTATTCTAGAATCATCCAGAACATTCGCAGGATTTAAACCTTCCATCTCAGACTTATCTCGGCAGAATGTCGAGATCCCTCGAATTGTACATTCCTTCGCCGTGGATTTTAACGCCCAGTAATCTCATCGAAAATTGCCTAAACGCAATTCTAGCAAACAAGATTTTGGGAAAGGTAGGCAGTCCGTGAAACATGTACGAGTGGTGTTTCGGCAACCAATCGTCGACAGTTCACAGCGTTTACAGTTCCGCAGGAACCGCGGAGCTGTCAGTCAATCTGTTCTTGGATGTCCCAGAGTTATGGAGAATGCGAAAAGGGAGTCGAAATCCGTCCATTACCGGGCGGAAAAGAGTGCGGAGCACAATGCCAATCATCCTTGGAATGCTCTGACAACCGTAACCGCATTTGACACAGGTATGTTCGCATGGAAGATCGTGCTGTTGTTCTGCCGCTCTTTTTTAAACATACGAATTTATACTCCCCTCCCACGAATATTAGAATATGAACGCGTCAGCTGTTCATTTGGATAAACCGTTTGAGATATATCATCCTGGAATTTATTTGCCATTCTAAGAATAAAAAGATTTTTTTTTACAGAGAATAGCAAAAATTTCTAGTTGTCGATAAAAATTCGACTCGAAGTGATTAATCCATTTAAATGCGAAAGAGAAGAAAAAATCTTTTTCTTTCTGGAAATGTTTATTTGTAATAATTTTTTTCTAGTTTTTTAATCATATTTTATTATGCCACATATGTATCATATGTTGCATCATATTTTAGTGTTAAGAATGCAAGTGGACTAGACATTATTTTTTAAGAAGTAGAATGTAAAATAAGATATAAAATATGAAACTTGAAAATATCTTGTTTGGAAACAGGTAACAATACAGATTCCACCATTTGTTTGGACAATCTTAATGAAAATCAAACCAGAATTGTGCAGCAACCACCGCGTTTAAATCCTGCCACTAGTGTATTAGTTGAATCATTGATACAGCAATTATGCACTATGTTAGAAGGAGATAAAGTTCGTAGAAATAAATTATATTATGGTAATTGATTTGTATTTTTGAGGCTTTCATGGGTATTTTCTTCAAAATTATGGTTTGTGGGTTACCATCATGTTATGAACCATTAATACAAATATTTTATAAACATTACAGTTTAATTTCAAGGCAAGAAGCAATCTGCCCACAAGCCATTATACAATTTTGAATTAATCTGTATATTGTATTCTTTAAATGTTCTAAAGAAATATTTTTGTTTATAGGAACAATGATATTATTTGTTTTACAGCTATTTGTGATAAGCTTTGTGAATTGCAATTAATTAATGACACCTACAAAACAGTGGAATTTGGAATTTTACGAGGAAAATATCAAAAGGCTCTTTATCACCTGTTTACACTTGCTCGTGGCGAGTTTGGAGACGATAGAACTTTATCTTTATCTGGACCTGGGTATTGTAATATTTTATATAAGATTTAGATTTTGTGATTTAGATGTTGTATTAATATTATTTTCTTTTATTAATATTAATATTATTTTCTTTTCTATGCAGATTCGCAATCCCAGAATTATCTCGTTATCATTCAGAATTTCACGAGCTAAGCTTCATTGCTCGTGGAGGATTTGGAGACGTTTACAAAGCCCTACATCGCCTTGATGGTACTGAATATGCCATCAAAAAGATAATTGTACCTGCTGATCGTTCAGAGATCATAAAACAGCAATTGAATGAAGTAAAAGCATTGGCTAAATTAACTCATACTAATATTGTTTCCTACAAAGCTGCTTGGATTGAATCGATGTTACCATCGCTTCATACTTCAAACGTGTCCACAAATTTTGGATCATACAAGTTGCATACATCGAAATATCGAAGGACAACCAAATCGCGCAAATCACTTTCTATTGGGAATTTACTCAAGGATAATAAAAATGGTCTGAATCTTAATGATACTCAAATGTATTATAATGAGCAAAATAGTTTTTGATGAAAAATAACTGATATACAATTGATATATGTATATACAGATACGAGCAGAAAAGAGCGAAGAAGAAATGGGAGCTCTGTTGACGATGATGATAGTCATGATGTTATAAATGAAAGATTCGAAGAACTCAATTCGTCGATTAACATCATAGGAAAAAGAATGGTTGAGGAAAATATTATAGAAGAATATACCAATGAATCCAGTTCAGATATAGTATCTTTCCGAAATAGTAATAGTAATGAAATTTTGGATCAAACAAATTCAGATACAAGCAATAGTTCTTCGTGTGAAGATACTAGTAATCGAGAAATATGCACGTATGCTACCAATAAAGTGAGTAGATAATATAAAGATATAAATCGATATATATTCTGAAATAAACATTGCATTCAAAGTATATTGACAAACATAAATATTAATGTGTCACACATCCCATGTCAATAGAATCGACAGTATTTGACTTTATACATTCAAATGGCCTTATGCGAACAAACACTCGAGCAATGGTTGCGCCATAAAATAAATGTAACATCTGAACCGATGATTAGAGCAATATTTCAACAAATCCTTTGTGGAGTCAATTACATGCATTCCCGAGAAATAGTGCATCACGATATAAAAGTAAAAATGCGCATATTTTTTTTAATTGATGTAATTATACAATCTCTTTCGAAATATAATAGAATGTTACATTTTTCAGCCAAGCAATATATTTATTTCGACATCCGGACAACTTCAAATACAGTTAGGTGATTTCGGTCTAGCTTGTCCACGAAAAGAAAATCATCAGTCTGTGGTTGGTACTCATATATACGCAGCACCAGAACAGCTACAGGGAAAATGCGATCCAAAGGTAATGGAGAGAGAAAGAGAGAGAGAGAGAGAAGAAAAAAATTAATGAATAAAGCATATCTTTTTTAATCTAATCTTTTATATTCTATTCAAATGTGTTCTTTTTATTTGCAGAGTGATATCTACAGTATAGGGATTGTTCTCATCGAACTTTCAGTTTTAATAAAAACTCAAATGGAATTAAGTTCCATTATCAAGAGCTTAAAATATGGTAATATACCAGAAACTCTTGTAAAATATAAGTGGGTAAGTTTCAAATATATTTAGTTATGTCCATTATATTTTGTTACTATGTGTTAATTACATATATATTTACATTGTTTTTTATAAAACATAAATTGCTTTTTTTAGGCACATATGATCAAACTATTAGTGCAAGAAGATCCTACCAAACGACCGTCGATGAGCCAGCTTTTGCAGGATTTTAGCGAGGACAAGGATGTAATTATAACTGGATTAAAAGATACTATTATGAATTTAGAGAATGATAATCGCCATAAAGATCACACGATACAAGAGCTACAAGAAGAAATCGCATTATTAAAGAAAAAATTAAATGCATCTGACATGTTAAATGCATCATGACCTGAAAATAGAATAAGGTAGATGTGACTGATATGTTGAGGAAGATCTAAATTTATAAAAAGTTTTATAATATTGATGATTAACTTGAAACTTGTCTCTCTCGAGTTAATTTTATGATGTTATAAGCAAAAAATGGCATGCAATATATTTTTTGTGTAATATATATTTTATTTTAATATAGTTTTAATATAGTTTTCTAAAAAAAAATTTTTTTTAAATAAAGTTATATTATGCAAGAAAACTTATTACGTGTCATTTTTCGCTTATAACATCATAAAGCAATATGACTACGGCGAAATAGCTAACTTTAAATCTAAGTAAATAGTTAACTTAAAGACTGCCGATCTTTTTTTCGTGAATCGAGTTCCTAATAATCACATAGTATAATAAAATTGTTTTTAAAAAAACGTTTTAGAAATTCATATTTCAATTCATATCTTATGACTTAACTTTTTGTTAATAATCATGAACAATAACTAGATATAATTTTTACATTATTAGATACATTCGTAATCTCTTTTTTAAGAATATTATTTCTTAGAAATATATAATGATTCATGCACACAGCAAAATAATTTTTAAATATTTGATAATTTATATTTTAAATTAATATTTTTAATAGTTATGAATAACTAGCTATAAAATAATTCTTATAATTCGTAGTTTAAATCGATCAGTAGTCTTAAATATTTATATTGTGATTTAGTAATTATTTAACAAACTACAACGCGAAATATGGCATTTCCTCGGCAAGCAGGCTTTTAATTGCTAAAGTCTTTTTAATATGAAATAAATTGAATTAATTACATTACCAACTACGAAAAATGTCACCTCAGCCAGGGATCGAACCTGGATCGCCTGCTTTCCAGGCAGGCATTTTATTCACTAGATCATTGAGGCTATGATAATATTTATCGCAATTCAGATAAGTCAAAACGTCTTTTTCAGCCGACGTGCGAATAAACGATATCAATAATATTGATCATCAAATTATTATAGAGCCACTATGTTGAAAGTCTGCTAAACCAAGCGGCACATAGTTGGTAATATAATTAATTGAATTTATTTCATATTAAAAAGACTTTAGCAACTAAAATGTTTGCCGAGGAAATGCCATGTTTCGCGTTGTAGTTTGTTAATTAACATGTACTCGGCTTATATTTATGTATTGTTAGTAATTATTTGATGATTAAATAAGGTTGTCATATATATGAGCTACCAAATATAATTTAATGGTGCCAATTACAGCCGAATATGACTTGTACAAAACTCTTGTTACTCGAATCAAGTTTCAATGTTATATAGATGATAAATACATCATTTTATATATATATATATATGAATATATATTTATATTTATTATATGTTTATTATATTAAAATACATAAAATATTTTGTTTTTTAATTTAGTTACATTACTCCTGTATTTGACAATGCAGACATATGAATTGTCGATAATTTTTATAAATATTAAATAATAAAGTAACAAATTAAACAATATACAAACCAATATTCATAGTTGGTTCTCATAGTGATCTTAAAAGTGTCTTAAGTACATGCTTAAAATCTTGTATCAATCATAAATCTATATTAAGATATTTAATTTTTTATAATTGGTTATAAATCTATTTAAGATGTTTAAAACAAGCATGAAATAAGAATGAAATATAAATACTAGTTATAAATATTTTATTATCATCTTAAATTATAATTACTTACCACTTTGTATATAATTCTATTAACATTATTGCTTTGTATATAATTCTATTAACATTATGGCATAATTTGCTAACATAAGATTATAAATAAATAATATACATAAAATATTTTTTAAATTTTTATAAAAACAAACAATTCTCTAAAAATATTCAATAATGTAATGTTAAGAATTATCAAATTTAAATTACTTTAAATTATATTCAAGTTAAGAAAACTTTTCTAAAATCACATCCAATAATGCTTTAAATTGCTGACCAAAAAATATCCTGGAACTAGTAGAATCAGGAATGGCACATTGTTGTAGTAGATACTCAATATCTGGATATAGCTGTTGAATATTGATTGGTATATCATGAAGAAATCCACCAGGAAATGGATTTTCATTTCCTGAACTTAACAGAAGCTGTAATAACAAGTTTTTGACAAATACATTTAAAGTATAGTATATACATACGATATAATATAAAGATATAACTGGATGCAGTCAACTTGATGCCACAAATGTTTCAAAGCATTTGTAACAAGACTTTGCACTTTTTATATATAAACAAAATGGCAACTACCTGACAAATTGCATAATAATTATGATCACTAAGATGATGATTACAAATATCTTCAGCAGAAAATATGAAATAATTAGGATAATCAAAATGCATTGTGTTCATATGTATTTTTTGCCATTCTTTTGGTCTCTCTAAAAATCAATATTTTATAAATATGGTTTATATTTATATTTTATAAATATTTTTGTAATAAATTGTTTGTCACCTTCTTGAGAAACGTTTTTATCAACAACAATTATATTCTCTAAATCGATAAATTTTGCTACGTTTTCATGATCAACAGCAATATTATCAGCTGATACATCAGTTAAATAAAAAGCAAATCTTTCATTCTTGAAAGTGAATATATAAGCAGCGTTTAAAAGGCTTGAAGCTACTTTTACTCTTTGAATCCAAGGTTTGTCATAATGATCTAAAAGTGGTAATCCGATATATTCTTCAATAACAATTCGACCGCAAGCTCCAAAATATTTTGGCACAGGCCAATCATTTTCAGCTGATAATATCTATAAAAAAATGTTGAGCGAATACAAAATATATAATTGTTTATTTAAGAACAATTTAACATTATCTAAATATTATAATTTAAGAAAAAGAATTATATGTAATTTTTATGATTTCAATTTACCTGAAGAATTAATGGTTCTGGATTTATAGATATTAATGTCCACAAATTAATTAAATAGTGCTTAGGATTGATATATTTATTGTTAAGATGAACATTATAAAATAGATCATCCAAGTGTTCTATTGTTGGACAAAGCCTCAAGCGACGCATGTCATCCTCAGAAAAGTCAGATGTAATTGTCTTCTTGATAAGATCATAAAAATCTGCAGTGTATCTATCTATCGGAATGTTTGAGCAAGGATATTCCAGATATAGTTCTTTGCATAATACAATATCAAATGCTCTTAGCTCGGAAAAATGTGCCAGCTTTTTTAGTACCACTTTGTTTTGTCCATGTATTCCAAAGAATACGTTTTTAACGCCAAACAAATGAGAAATTATCGCGTTAACATCGTTCCACAAAAGATTTATTTTATGAATGTCATGGCACGCAGAAATCCCATAACACGCTGGACACTTGTGCAGCTCTGTCAGTTGTGTTATGGAAGGATATAAACTTGGTAAGATAACATTTAACTTTGAAGCAAGAATATAAATACCAATCAACAATAATATCTTCCATTTTTTAAATCTGAAGATGTTACGTACATAATGTAAAATCATGAATTATATAAAATCAAGATCATAATATTTCACTTGTCTTGATTTTTATATAAAATTGTTATATTCCATATATTTCACTTTTTATTTTCTTTTGACTTCTTGGATGAAGAATGAATAGATGCCTTTAACTTTACTTCTAAACTATAGCATAAAATACTCCACCTTCTCTAGCATTGTATTTTGCAATATATATTTATAATGATTTATAAGCAATGTTGTTAAATAAATGATTCATCTTCCTGTATATACATCGAGTATTGTATCAAAGATTTAAAATTTACAAAGTAAAGTTCTGTAAGTGTTCTAAGTTACATCCAAATTTTTATCGAAATTAATAAGAATTGGCGATAAAAATATTTGAATTCATATTACATAAATATTACACAAACTACATTGATTTATCCACTGGTAAAACTTTAGACATTTTCGTGTTTTTTTTTTTTTCTCTTTTCCTCCGGTTGGAGGATGTCGGATTAATTCCGACTATGTGTCTTCAACCCTAGGGTTATATAACACAGGTTTATCTAAATCCTTTATAAGTTTCTCTGTATTCTGTGATATTCTAGTTCAACTTTCTCTTTATCCACGTTTAGCTTTCTCTTTATCCTTAACAAATTGCATGAGTGTCGGTCCACAATAGGTGATTTAAGCTTTAAGAAGTAAGAAATTGACCAATTATAATCGAATATGAAAAGAATAATCGACTATGATTGGTCAATTTCTTACGACTTAAAGATTAAATACTTATTGTGGACCAACACTGACGCAACACAAAAATTCATGTGAGGACAAAAGACGTCCCACTCACTCGATGGCTAAAGACCAACTTTTAGACAGACATTTTCGTGATTATCAAAGAGGTTGTAAAAAGCCCCGAGGTAATTGAAGAGTACTGTTATTATCGACTAATATAAATTTTTGATTGTTATGTAGAGAGAAGCCTGAGAGCCGTCACGTCCGTTCATTTAAAATTGAAAATGTAGATTATTTTAATAAATTATTTTTTTTATCAAAATTCTTATTAAACTCTTTATCAAAACTCTTTAAAAATAAAATATTGCATTTTTGTTAACATAAAAGAATGAAAAAATTAATATGGACAAAAAGTTGTAGAAATAATATTCCTAAAAATTTAATATAACTAATATAAATAAATATTAAATATTAATAAATAAATATTAAAAAAACTAATAATGGAAAAATAATAGCGAAATCAATCGTTTATTTTGAAACAAGATGACAATTATGAAAGTAAGAAAATTCACTAGAGTATTTCCAACTTTATATGTCAAAAGCTAATAAATTTATTTACTTTTATTCACTTTTCTAATTTTCACCTCGTTTCAGAAATAGACTACAATTGGACTACGGTCCACTTAGTGCTATAAAAGCGTGCTATAAAATATTTCGAACGTTTGATTAACCAATCAGAACAAAGAATTTTATGTATTGACCAATCAAAAAATGCTTCGAAGCATTTGTAGCGCGAAGTGGACTGCATGATAGTGCATATTAGAACACAACCTACATTCATAGTGATGATTATTAGTGCCGCCATCTGAAGTCGTGGCTATTTATTCAACAGACTCATCATCTTTCTTCTTCCTCGCATATTGCTCGATGCTGATTATGCAAAATTATTAATATAATCCTATTCGCGTACAAATGTTAAGTGAGAATGGAACTTTGTCTTATCGAGTGATATCGTGAATAGTAGATATGATACGACACGATAACATTACTTCGACTGTTTTTTAGTTTTTCGTACACAAATTTGCGGAAAGTTGTACTACTAATTTTTCCTTATTCCTTGTGTTTTTTCGCTATTGCTGACGAATATTGCTATTATAAGCCGCAAATGTTACGCGTTTGATCCACATGGGTCTCAACGAATTAGTGCATTGGTGAGAAATTTTGATTGCATCAATTTGTTTATATTCTTTGTCAATGACATCGCTTTTTGAATGTTTAATTTTAATGATTGAATGATTTAACATTAACACGTTAGAAACTGACAATACAGAAATAACAAAAAACCTGAAAATAATACAAATGATTACTAGAATTAATGAGTACAAAGTAAATTCTTTTAGGTATCAAAAAAAGATTGGAACTTATGATAAACAACAATGGGAAAGAACCATAGAGCAACATATTCTTGACGGTCTCACCCATGTTCCAATGAGAACGACAAAACTTAAAACAGAATTGATTGATGTGGATCTTGTCCGTGGTACGCTGCAGAGATATTGATATACAGAATGTTTCAGAATTACTATCTGTCCTTTTGCTAACAGATTTTATGAAACATTCTGAAATGAGAACTTTTATATGAAAAAGTCTTAGAATATTCCAAAATCTATTATAGTATAAGAACATCTGGTGATATTGGGATATCCTGTATATAGAGTATTTTTCCTCGATAAGCATGTATATTTATTTGTGATATATCAATGTATAGGATCTTCATTTCCAAAAGCCAAGCCGAAGCATGGTTTGTCAACAGTAGCTTGCCTAGCATTTCAGCGGCTCTTGCTCTTGCCATTGTATAAAAAGTGGTGGATACAGCAAACAAGTTATCGCATTTTTGTGCTTTTCTTGTTACTGTATAGTTTACAAGCAGTGAACATCTTCCTGTATTACGTTTATGCGAACAGGGAAAATGAGGCAGAAGTATGAGAAAAAGTTTGTTAATCTAGAATGTGTTGCATTGCTATCCATCTTGATTGTCATGTCTATTTACAGATTGTGTCAATGTCCGAAGTATTAGTACCTGTTGTTATGATGTTTGTTCTATGTATTGTGCATTCGCATATTGTGTCAACCCATTCAGGTCCTACTATGATGTATAATCAATCCAGACAACGAATAACAAGACGATCTCGAAATGCCAGGTGCAGAAATGGAAAAACAAGACCTAGACAGAATTTACGTAAGTAAACAAAAGTATAAAAAAGATGTTTATCTTCTAAATTCTTCTTTAATAATACATTAATTTTTTACTAAAGGTATACATAAGGATGCAAAGTCTTCTCAAGATATGGCTTCTGAAAAAGCAAGTACAGGAAGTGAAGAAGTATTTACTGCGGTAAGATTTGCTAAGAAAGTGGTGATCCAAAATTCCTCGACTGTTAGTCAATCTCAAGTAAGTACTGATGGATTTTAAATTTATAATCTTTGTCAAATTAATGTATATAAGCATTTATAAATGTTTTATGTAATAGGAATCTGCAAGTGCTCAAGTAGTATATGACAAAGAGTCGATAAGTACTGGGGAAAATTCTGACACTGCAAATGAAAGTTTAACTAATCATGAACAGCAAGGTAAAAGAAGTGCTATTTATTCATTATATTTTGTGATTTTGACATATGGTTTTATACATTTTTCTTTATCTGTGACAGATGATATACCAGAAGAACATGTAGCAAATGTACATCAAGATGATGACGGCTTTGAAAGTTTAAATGGTAATGTTTCAAGCGATAATGACAAAGTAGTAGGTCGTGCATTGATGCAAGGAAATAAGTCACGATTAGGTGCAGCACGTCAGAATAAAGACCATATGTGGTCAGAAGACAGCACCAATCAACAAATTTCATTTGCATCACAGCATTCAGGTTTGATTTACAAGTACACGCTTGTAAAATAATTTGTAGACAGCTAAAATTTTTTATAAAGTTAAAAAGTCTCTTTATTTGTTAGATACGCTGTGCATATGTATGCTACAATAAATATCTAATTTTTTAAATATATTTAGTTTTTTATAACACTGCAAAAGTAACATCTTTTTTTCATTGTTTTTATATTGGGTTTGGCATTCCGAACCGCTAACACGCTTTAATCTTTGTTGGAAAGGTAAAAAATGGAGTAATAGCTAAATCATCGTTTTCCACTTTCCACGCAGCACCTGACCCATTAAAAAATGACGACAATTTTATGGATAGCAAAATTCACGACAATATTCACGGCAGTATTAAGGTACTATCATTTATAAATTTTGTTTATTTTCTTTTTTTTAAATCTAGCTCAAGATTTTTTGCAATTTATTTTATAATTACGCTTCTCTCTCTCTCTTTCTCTCTCTCTCTCTCTCTCTCTCTCTCTCTCTCTCTCACTCACTCATAAGCCAGTTTTTAGATATTTTTTTATATTCTTTTGTACCATTTTAATATAAACAATCTTTAATATAATTTTAATATATTAATCGGTCGGCTCTGATAAATTTTGTTATTCAAGGATAAAGATGCGTCATCAAAAATATTGGGATCGAGGGAAGCCCGACAGCAATGCGAGAGTGAAGAAGAAGGTGAATGTGAGGAAGCTACAACACATCATCTAACAGAGGCAACAACTTCTGCTACAGAATGGATGGGAGTAACAACCAACAGCGATGATTGCAGTTATAGGTAAGATGACATAATATTATCTTAATAAAATTATATCTTTTTGTAAAACAATATTATTATATATATAGTTCAGAACTTGGAGAATCTGATTTAGCCAGCGAGACTAATCTTAATTATGGAGAATTCGTGGAGCATCCTTTCTCATGGGAATTTGAATTGCCACCTTCGATATTATTTAATTCTACTTGTACATCATCTGATCGCGGTTAGTATGTAATTTAAATTTTATACATATGATTAAAAGAATAATTTATCTTAAGCAATTATACATCCAAAACAATAAGTAAACATGGATTGATAACATTTTCGCTTCATTTATAGTTTCATGTACGATTTGGACGCGGCGTGATATCAAAAAGGCTGAATTATCAGTGTTGGATATTAGTTCAGCAATTATTGCGAGAGTTGAATCCATGCCAGAGAGCATGAATTACTTTTATAGCGGTCTAATACTTAGTGTTGCATTATGTTTTATACCATCAATAAAACGACTAAGTGATCATATAAGCTCAGATAATATCAATAATGCATCCGTTAGTCTGTTACCAAGCGATATGATCCAGGTGAACTTTGAAACATATACTGATGTCTTGTGTAGAATAATTAGTATAGCATTCGGAACATCCTTATGGTAAGAGAATATTTCTTATATTTATATTTTAAAATATTTGCGAATTCGTAATTTTTTTAAAATAATTGTTCCTTTCTCAGGGAACGAACAGTGGTACTAATTTCAACGTTCGAACGATTTATGTTGTCGTGCTGTTTGTTTTTCTTGCTGGCAGTAGCGGAACGAACGTATAAGCAGAGACTTTTATACGCGAAATTATTTTCTCACTTGACGTCATCCAGACGTGCGCGAAAGTCCGATTTGCCACATTTCCGGCTGAATAAAGTGCGCAACATAAAAACGTGGTTGAGTGTTAGATCTTATTTGAAAGTAAGAACATTAAATATGCCCGTCAATTTAAAAATTAAATTTGTATGTTTATTTTTATGTTGTTATCTCATGTTTTGCAATTTCGTATTACAGCGGAGAGGACCTCAACGATCTGTGGATGTAATTGTTTCAGCAGTATTTATTGTTACATTATTATTGCTGTCATTTGTAAGTTTGGAATTAATTAAAGTAAGTACATTTTATTTATATATATATATATATATATATATATATATATATTTTTTTTTTTTAATGAGTTTATTTTTGCGAGTTTATTTCTATTAATATTGCGAATCTTATTTTAGGATCTCGAAAGTTTACACTCAAGATACAATGTCGAAGCATTATTCTGGAGCTTCTCACTTGGAATATTTATATTACGATTTATGACATTAGGAACGAAGATTAACAAAAAATATAGAAATCTTTCAGTTTTGATAACTGAACAAGTAGGTATTATAGACTTGTATATTATTCCAATGATTTCTTTTCCGAAATTTTCTCATTTTTCGATATAATTTTTAGATCAATTTATATTTACAAATTGAACAAAAGCCTCATAAAAAAGAAGAGCTTATGGTCGCAAATAGCGTATTAAAATTGGCGGCTGACTTGATAAAGGTATGCGTTTTTATAAGTCTAATAATGAATTAGTTTAATGAATGAAATAATTGCGGAAATATCTTACAGGAATTGGAGAGTCCATTCAAAATTTCTGGCCTCTCGGCTAATCCATATCTATACACTATTACCAAAGTAGTACTACTCTCCGCCCTCTCAGGAGTGCTGTCGGAACTACTTGGTTTTAAGTTGAAACTACATAAAATAAAAATCAAATAAAGCAATACATGGTATGTATACGGAAGAAATCATGCATTGTCTGATAATTTTAGATAGTTATTGAATTTGATTTTTCTTCTCTGCTGAGATCTTCTCTGATTATATTTAGTTAATTTTAATAATTAAGGTGCTTTAGTTTATTAAGTTTTGAGACTGTAAATAACAAAATCTTATTTACTAGTCAAATTAATGATAATTTAATACTCAATATACTCAAAAAAAGATATGATAATAGAATCTATAATGAAATTTTTACTCAAGAGAAAATTAATTTTCTTTTCTAATTTATTAAAAATCTGAAAAAAATAATATATGTCTTTAATTTTTTACACAATTAATAAAATGAAATTATATATTAATAGAACAATAAAATATTTCTTTAAATTGATTTTATAACTGACTAATTTAGCAATAGAAAAAATTATAATATATAGATTAAATCATTTAATGCATATGACTGACAAGGCAATATAGTTATTGTGTGCTATTAAAATGTTGATTAACCCATAACTCTTTTCGAGTTATCACATATGACTTATCATTGTTATAAGTAGCCTATTATTTAATATTAAAAATTGTGTAGATACAATTCTTATACTTAATGAGAGTATAAAGTATTTAGAAGTTTTCCAATAATGTACAGTGTAAATATTGGAAATTCTGGATAACAACAATAAGGGCTCGACAAATTATATAAGAAAAGGACTTCCATTAAGAAAGTGCTTTTCTTAATTTAAATTCTGATGTTCTCTCAATATTACAGTAAAACTTTATTAATGTTATAAATGTAAAACATTCTATTTTGTATATTTTTGTCTCGCATATATTTTGTAACTATCAATTTAACAAGTAGTAGTATCTATTCGGACGAGTGTGTTCGTCGAGTTTTGTCAAGCGCCAGATTCGACACAATTCATGATTCGCAGTTCGCTATTTATACGAAATTTATGAGCAATAGGGATTCATTCGAATTTGTTATTTATACAAATTTCCTAGTGAAATAGTTTCTCGAAATCAATCATATTAGTACAATTTATCTCAGTACAATATGACTTATAAAACTATAAACAATGAACTATAAACAATGAATTATACAAGTTACAAATAATATAAAAAATTATAGAATACTAATGAATGATGGACTTCTGCGAATCACGAGTTGCAAATTACGTATCAAGAATTATGAGCATGCTGTAGCGCTAGCTTTAACAAAATGAGTGCGATCATCGCGCATATAGTTTAAGATGACGTACAATTTGACAATTTGCGACATACTTTCGTAGATATTTTAAAATGCCTCTCAGATGCGTATATATTATATGAATTCGAGAATACATCTAAAAAGATATGTACATATTGTATGTATTACAAGAGAGAAACGAGAGCATGTATTATGAGGATAGTACCTGTGCAATAATAAGATTGAATGTAAATTATTTTTGAAATATATCTCAACTTGTCGCAAATATAAGAAATAAAAGCAAATATATGTAAAAAGTCTGTTGTGTAAAATATATTTTTAATATTTGAATATGTCTCATATAGATTTAGTCAGTTAATTTTTTTCAAACTTGTAGCTCGCTTTTATTTTATATCAGTATAGAAAAAAAAAATTTAATTTTTGAAATTTCGGTATCTTCTCGCACATATAAAGAATATAAAACAAGATTATATGATATGTAAATTTCATAATTTGCATTCTTAATGTGCTTGAAGACATATTTGATAGGCAATTAAATAATTATATAATCATATAATTCATGTTATTCATCATACTGCATAAATTCTTTTTTTAATTTATCAAAAAAAAGAACGCAGCGTATGCTCGTACCAGACACGCGCATGTACAAACCCCCGAGTCAAGAACAGAGAGTATTTTTTTTTTGTTCACAAGTTCAGATAGTTAGCATTAATAATAAATCGAGATCAATTGCATGATCGAGACTTCGAACGGTAGATTCGTCGAAAAGTTTCGATATAACAGTCCCGTTCGCTTCCTCATCCCCCTACGGCGGTCCATCCGTACATTTAACGCATAAACATGTTGTTTATGGTATAGACCGCTCGCGCTCGCGGCCGATTGGTCCACGGCGACCGCGTGACGCGCGATATGAGCACCTCCGGTTGAATGCCGGCGCGTGCTCTGGGCTCTGGTTTCAGTTAGTTGTTAGTTCGCAATCGGCCGTCTGCGAACGCGTGTGGTTTTTATACGCATGCTCGGGAACGCGTTTGCGATATCGGCATATCCGTAGCGAACGTTCAGTCCTGAGAGCTGTTGGCTCGTTCCCGATTCCACCCTCTCCTCGCGTCACCGCGTTATTCGTCGCGCCTCGTAGTCGGAGACGTCCTAGCAATCACGAATTGGGCCGTTCCCGGCGAAATCCTTGACAATGGCCGCGGCCATGGACCACGACTATTACGACGGTTTTCGCACGTTCTCCTGGCTTGCGGATCTCGTCGGATTACCGATTGACCAGGTGAGACGTCCTGTGTCGGGACTTCGAGCAACCCGAAGCGCCGACACTCGCGGGGGAGGAACGACCGGCCGTTCCCGCCGGTGCCACTCCATCCCGGGACTCCTGGGCGGCAACAGGGAGATATCGATCGCCGAAAGATCGCACTCTGTTGCCTTTTTTGCCTGTTATTATGCACTTCGCGAATGCGAATCTCAGTGTAATTTCCCGATTCTCTCGGTCCTTGTCTTCTTTTTAAACAGACGGTCCCTCCGCGAGCGTGTCGGACCGAGCATGTCTCGGTCCGAAATTATCAGCATACGAATCGAAACAAGCGACGAATTATTTTAACAAATGAAGGATGTTCAATAAAAAGATTGATGGTAATTGCATACACTGAATGATGCTGATGGAGAAAAATTTATGGTCTTGTTTGTATATATTATGATTACAGTTGCGATTGCGATTTGATTGATAGATGATTTGATTATTATCAATAAATTTTGAAGTTTGTCTTGATACGAACGCATTAGTTTCTGATTGTGAAACAGAAGGTTTTATAAAAAAAAAAGGTCTGGTAGTTCACATAAAGAACTTTTTTTAAATAAAATTATGCATTCAAGATATCAAGATTCTTGATGCGGTCATATAATGATTTTTTTATTTTTTTCGCGCTATGTATTTTCGCGTCGACTGGACTTTGAATTCATTTACGATTGGAATAATCGATTAAATATACGAACAATGATGATATGATATATTTCCCGCTTGACATCGAGTTTAAAGATTTGTAAAACATTGTTTCCTCGAATTGGAATGAAAGCGAAAATGGGAAATGGGAAAAATAAAAATTAGGAAAACGAAATCGATAAAACTACGTGAATTATGTTTGCTCTAATTTAATGCAACGCGCAAAATTGCGCCGCAAATCTCAAAGTAGCCGGTGACGTAAGCCTCGAGATCGGAAGATGCATTTGTCATGACGCGCAATGTTCCGTTTCGGAACACTCTCGACTTATTATTAAGTCCAAGACGATTATTTTACCGGCAATTTCCATTAGTTCCTTTGTCAACTGGATATACGCCTCTCGGATTTTTTGAATGCGTATTCAAGTATTTGGCACGTGAAGCTGCGCCGATTTCAATGATGAAAATTTGACATGCGCATTTCATGTGTGTTTGATTTAAAAATTTCGAAATTATATTTTCATCAGTTAATTTATGTGATGTTAAACGATGCGAAAAACGAATTACCATTTATTCTATAATTTTAGTCAACGCAAATTCGCGACATACGAATGCCTCGACGTTGCATTAATTTCGTTCGTTTGGTGCAGTGTGAATGATAAATATTACTGAGTCATCTGAAAATCATTGGAAAAAGTATTAAAATTTTATAGATCGTTCTACTATTCTATTTTTTTTTTTTTTTTGAACATTCGCGTAAAAACTAAACATAATTTACTGAATTTAGAAATTATTTTCTTACATTTACATTGATTTTTATAAAGAGAAGATTGTATCTTGTACACGGAGAAAATTTTATATTAAGTTTTAATACAATTTTGAATCACATTTTACTATTTTTTTATTATTAGTGGATCATCACGACTTTATGAACTAAATTACAGTACAACATAGTAAAATTTAAATTTAATGAGAGTTACTGAATTTGAAACGTTTACATAGATTCCGATATAACTTTTACTATTACAACATTAATTTTTGTCACATAAATAAAGTAATTTTTGTGAAATCGACGCTCAAGTCATTATTCTAAAGTGTAGCAAATCAATTTATTTTATATTCCAAATAATATAAACATAAATATATTTTTTGATTTTAATAATTTTTTATAAATTTTATTATATAAATCCAATGCATCCTTAATATTCTCATTATTCCTAAATGAAAACAATCTGTGGATAATTTTATTTGAAAATATATATATCATTTGTTGCTTGTTTTGAAAAGATACTACCGCTTGGATTGTCATATTGCTTAATTGATATAAATTTGTTTTTTTTTTATCTTTTAAAAAATCACAAACGTTATCTTGAGAATTAAAAAGATGCAGGCGAAAAAAGAAGGAATAACTGGGACATAAGCGATAAGAAAACAGTTGATTCACACTGTGATAAAGTTCGCAAATTAAACCGGAGTTTTCCGACTTTACCAACAGGGAAACTTCATCTTCAGATGAATTTATATTTCCAGAAGAAATATAAATATAACCAATACAATTTTTGAGAAAAAGAATCAAACTTATTTATTTCAGTTTAAGATAATTGTATCTTGTCATGTAGCTTTTGAGAAAAATTTAAAAGTATTAACGGTAATTGAGGATTAAACAGTTTCTAGAACCATTCGGTAATGAGAGGGCAGTACCGTTTCATTTAGAAAAAAATCCGCTTTAACTATCTATTACTATTTTTGTTGAAAAGTTTATCCTTTATTTATCTTTTAATTTTTTGAGGGCGAAAAAAGTTTAAAGTCGTCATTAAGCGTAACAGAATACCAGCAGACGCAACAGGTAATAAAGAGATTTGTTGTTATGCTGTTTTGTATAGTTTTTACGAATCGCCTCGGGTCAATTAGGCCAGGCGGTGGTGTTAAATTATCTTTTTGGTCCAAAAGGAAAGGTAACATTGTTATGATGAACTCGTAACAAGCGGTTGGATCATTTTACGATGCGGCCACTCCTCACAGAATGATCGACACGCGCGCCATTGTCCGTGATTTATTTTTAGCGAGAAATCTTTATCTTGCTTTTCTTGGCGGTGCATACAAGTGGCAAAACGAGAACAGCTATTTAAATAAATATATTCTTAAAAATAAAGGCGAGATTAGAAAAGTGGGAAGAGGAGAATAGGGAATTAATATTTCTTTTGATAATAAAAGGAGGAGAAAATAAATTTCTTTTAACAAAAATTAATGAAAATAAATTAACAAAAATTGGCTAAAAAATAATAAAAATAAAGATATGTATCTAAGAGAAAAGAGTATTTTTAACAAGTGAAAACATTGAAGAATGGACTTTGTTCCTTTTCACATATTTATCAATAACTCATTAAATAAACGAATAGAAATCACCGATGATTTGTATTCATTATTGTCATCGTAATGATAATTTATTTGACAAGATATATATTATTCGTATTCGCGATTTTATCCTTTGCAATATTTTTTTCTTTACATTCTTAAGAATGAAGTGAATTATGAATTATATAATTAGCCACACTATTTTTCATGTTTTATTGTAATTATATTTTATTATATAAAAAGAATTACAAGAAATTTTACAATAATTAAGAAAATATTAATAAAAATTAAGAAAATAAAACTTCAAATTTTTTTATTACATTCAAAAATTTTATAATTTTTTATATTATTTATTGTAACGTTTTTCTTTTAGATTTTCATATAAAAGTTTATCGGTTTAAAACACAATACTTACATATTGATTTATTCATAGAAATCATAAGTCTAATGATAAGTTTTCACTCCAGAAAAAGTAATGCCTCGTTGCAAATAAAGCAATTTGCTTGGCAGAAAAACAAACGGAAATGTACTCCAATTTAGCACGGTGAAATTACTCACGGTTAAATTACTCATAGTCACTGACACAAAGATCAATGACCTCGTCGTTCGCATCTCTCGGCAGCATTTCGCAAAGTTAAATGAATCTAGCACCTGAGTTAGGTACATATCGTTAGGATGTGTTTGAAAGCATTTCCTGCGAAAGGGAAGAATTAATAGGTACTTTTTAAAATAAATATAAATAAATGCCATTGCAGTGGTACTTTTACATTCAAAACATATAACTTAGTAACACACACAGATGTTATGATGAGCATGACTAGGATTAATAAATTTACTGCAATTATGTTTACCTTTTATGTAATTATTTGTTAAATAAATAGAGATTAAAAACGTCTTGTTAGATAAATCTTATCTTTATATTTAATTTCTTTGATGGATAAAATGTTGAAAAAATTGAATTACAATATATATATATATATATATATATATATATAGATTGTATTTCACAAATATAAATTATCTATATAAATTATATAATTGTTGTATAATCACAATTATACTATTAATTTTTTATATAATTATAATACAAGTTACATATACATATTAAATTTTATATGTGAATCATCTGTTATGAATAATGTGAATATATCTGTTATAAATTATGTAACAAATAATAATTAAGAGGGATAATAATGCAATATTTTAACGAATTTGTTTTCTCTTTTTGTGCAGGTAAATTTTGTCCTCACGCAATTCACAGCCCTCATATTAGCCGCTTTATTAAGATCATCACTGAGCCCCATCGCTACTACTCCAGCTGCCAGACATGTTTATGGCCTCACTATTGGCCTTGCTCTTGGATATTTTTGCTTTGGCAGGTAAGTTTATGTGTTTTATGTCGAAGTAATGGGAATTTTCATTTGTTGCAAAATAGTTGTAACTCGAAATACTCAGAGCAGAAATCATTTGAAAAGATTTTAATTTATGCTAATAATTTTTTTTCATTTCTCTCGCTTGCCTAAATAATACTTAGTTTAGCGTTAGACAAACAATAGACTAGATTTAGATTCAGATTAATACATTATTAATACATTATTAATACATTATTATCAGATTATTACATTCTAAGCTAAGTAGCATTTTGTGAAATTTTATGATATTTTCATCTTTTGTATTAATTCGATTTTGCGACGAGGAGTTATCGCAAAGAATCGGTAAGCACATTTGACATAATTCCGTTTTAAATTACTCTTATAATCTAGAATTAATTCTTCCAGTTGCAACTGTTTTGCCATGAATATCGAATATCGACGCATGTCGGTTTTTAAAAGAATTCAATTTATCAATATCTTTTTTTATCTTTTCTTTCAGGCAGGCAATTCATCTCGCTAGTCTTCCTGCGCTATGTTACATAGCGATGCGCACACAAAATCCACGCAATATGCAGAGGTGAGTTGAATATGTATCTCGGTATGCATTTTAAATCAAGGATTTCTATTTATCTCCTAGTTATCGACTAACAACTTAGCATAATGATAATGCACGTTTTTTGTTATTATCAAGAATTAAATAGCTTCATCGTTTATTTTGTTAAACGATGAATTTTCGTATACGTATTTAATTTTAATACGCAGTTATTATGCCTTTGTATGCCTCCTTCCACCGAGATTAACGAAGACAGATTGTTCATGTCATCGATAACAATGAGTCACCTATTTGGAGCGTGAAGTGCACTCTCAACGCGATCGTTTGCATTTCTGACATAATAAATCGCGTGCTTATTGTCAAATTAATCACGTTTAATCTCGCGTAAAACACGCGAGCAAAGATGATGGCCGCGCGAACTTGACTCCTCCATCTGAATGTGTTTCAGGGTCGTCCTCGCAATTGCCTTAATCTATTTATCGTGCATTCACTTTCACCGACAGATCTACGATTATGGCTCGTACACGCTCGACATCACCGGTACGTTCAACTCACAATTTCACCCGGCTTATTCGAAGAAGACTAGCTGGCTCTTTTTATCTTATAGTTTTGATTTATGTCTCGTATAAGAATTCCCTATCGCTATTTTAATGAAATCTATATGTGAGTTAATATTAAAGAGCTAATAAGTTTTAGAAAAAAGATCTTTTTGTATGATTTTTTTTATAATTGTATATATCTATGCTTTTGTTCATATTTTTTTGAATGTTACGCGACTGCGAGAACACATTTTACGGTCTCCTAAACCTGACCGCGTTATTGAAATGGTAATAAATATCTTCGCGATGTTGTTACTTTTTACTATCTGTGATTATATAAGTTTCACGCTGAAATGCAATGCGCGTTTAAATTTATTTCTAAGTAAACAAATGTAATTTATACGTGATTTTATCATTACGTAATCTCATGTTTTATGAAATGTTCTTTCTACTTGTTGCTGCCTTTATAAGTGTACATCCTTCACTCTTTGAGAACGACATTTTATAAATTGAGTCACATTCAGCATGATATATTGATTATTGAACAGTATGTGTATGATATTGAATGACTATTGTGTCATGCTATTGTGCGCACGCCAATACGTCTCGTTTGCAAATGTTTTGACATTATCGCGATAAGTCTCATTATTATACCGTGCATCGCTTTTGTAACATGTATGGATATTCATTTCAGGCCCTCTCATGGTTATAACGCAGAAAGTAACTAGTCTAGCGTTCAGCATTCATGATGGACTAACGCGGCGCGAAGAGGAGTTGACACCGATGCAACGTCATCAGGCTGTACAGTAAGTGCACGTGCTCTTTTAACAAGCCTTATATGCTTGTTATTCATATCAAGCACAAGAAATATCAGGATCATAATTTATATGAAGAAATCTGATAACTTTTATACAATGTTAATATCATATTACTTATAAAATGTATTTATTAGCAAAATAAGTTTTATATATAAATGTATTTACATATGTTTGCTTTTACACTCGTAATGATTATAATATAAATAGATTTTTTAAAAAAGAAGAATAATGTATGGAACTTTCAGTTTTAAGAAATTTTAAAAGGCTTATTATAATAGAAATAAGCTGTTAATGAAATGCAAATGGAAGAATAGTCTTAAAGTTTATTATTAATTAATAAGTTTATTATTAACTAATAATAAACCTTAAGACTATTTTTCCGTTTAAGTTAATAAACTTAAAGTTAATAAAGTTAATAAACTTAAACTTAAAGTTTATTATTAGTGATTTATTATTGAGTGATATTAGTGAGTATGCTATTATGCAAACATATTTTTTTAATATTTATTTTATAGGAAGATGCCAACTACTTTGGAATATTTCAGTTACATCTTTCACTTTCAAGCTTTAATGGCTGGTCCAGTGATATTTTACCGCGATTATATTGACTTTATACATGGTCATCATTTGCCTGGCGCTAAATCTTTAGCTGTAAGAACATTAATATTGATATAAAACTTTGTAGTGCCTGTTATAATTTTTCAGAATTTATATGTATTCTTATTTTAAAGTAAAAATTAATTAAGTTATTGTTTCCAATGTAATATTATAAACCATAATATAAACTTATGCTAGCTTTGCAACTTAATATACACAATATATTCAAATAAAAGAAATAATACTTATACTGATGATGATTGTTTTAGGGCTTCTATGACAAAAATAATCAAGAAAAGGAGATCGTTTTGGAGCCGTCACCAACTCTGGTCGTCGTGAAAAAAGTTACGGCGAGTTTAGTATGCGCCATTTTATTCATCACATTTATCCCGATCTTCCCGATACAGCGTGTAAAAGGTTTAATTCTTCATCTTCGAGCTTGTAGCATATAACATATTTCTATACTTAATCATATATTTTCAGAGGACGAATTCTTGGAGAACACAAGTATGCTTTACAAAGTGTGGTACTTAATGCTAACGACTATGCTCGCGCGCTTTAAATACTATCACGCTTGGTTATTCGCTGATGCCATATGCAACAATTCCGGTCTCGGATTCAACGGCTATGATGAACGAGGCAAAGCGCGTTGGGATTTGGCATCCAACGTCGACGTTTTAAAATTCGAGGTTTATCTGCTGTTTATGATATATAAGTAAAAATTATTAAAATTTGTCAAATGTTTTATGAATGAGCAGGGAAACGAAATGTTTGAACTCTTTCTTATCGTCAATATACGCAACGAAATCAATGTTTATCTAAAATTATTCTTATTGTTTGATCAATTTTCAGACATCACTTAATCTTAGGGACAGTATTGACAGCTGGAACAAGGGCACAAATTTATGGTTGCGATCGATCATGTATGAACGAGCTGGTCATAACAAAATAATCTATACGTATGCCTTGTCTGCTCTATGGCACGGATTTTATCCCGGTTATTATCTCACGTTCGCAAGCGGAGCGTTTTTCACAGTAGCGGCACGTTCGGTAAGTATATTGAACATACACAATATTTTGTTTTACAAATTGTGAATGAATCAAATTTAATCACATTCATATCTTGTAATAGATCCGTCGCCATATTCGACCGCTGTTCCTTGAGTCTCAACGAAAGAAGACTCTTTACGATGTTTTAACGTTTATTACGACAAGAATTATAATGGCCTATATGACGTTCAGCTTTGTACTATTAGAATTTGTACCAAGCATCAAAATGTACCTGTAAGTCATCACCGAAGTCATTAATTGAAAAATTATAATCTTTGATATTGAATATTTGAATCAAAATTAGTCGAAGAATACAATTTAATTATCAGAATTGACTTTAATTAACATGATTTTTTTTATTGCTAGGTACTTGTACCTGCTTCCGCATTTATTGGGTTTAATTGCGATATTACTTCCACCCCATCTGGGGCTGTCGCGGAAGACGCACAAACAGTCGACCACAAAGATCGAGACTGATCTCTCCGAAACAGTCAGCAACGGAAACGCACACAAAACAATGTAGTCTTCTGATTGTGCATTAGGAAAAACAGATATTTTTTATGAATGTTTTTAATATATATATATATATATATATACATATACACACGTGTGCGTGTGCGTGTGCGTGTGTGCGTGCGTGCGTGCGTGCGTGCGTGCGTGCGTGCGTGCGTGCGTGCGTGCGTGCGTGCGTGCGTGCGTGCGTGCGTGCGTGCGTGCGTGCGTGCGTGCGTGCGTGCGTGCGTGCGTGCGTGCGTGCGTGCGTGCGTGTGTGTGTGTGTGTGTGTGTGTACTATATACAATATTTCTTGTTACAACGCATTACATATGTGAAAGTCTATCGATAATGTGCCACTGTGCACGTTACATTTATGTAAAACATTATCGAAACTGGCGTATCATTTTTATATATAATAGATAAGAAAAATTTTATAATTCGCCTAAATACATAGCTGTTTTGTTTACTACTCTATCAATCTTCCATTCTCTTATACGTCTCCATGTACCGTAAAGGAAAAAAGTGAAATTGAAAAATTTGTACGAAAACAATTTGAGAGAATAGTAAAACATTAAAACTATTAATTCCAAAAAAGTTTTGAATGATACATTATTGAAATGTTCTCATAGTGACCGCGAAGCTTCTGACGAGTTTAAATACAATTATAAGCTGCGACAAATAGACTTAAATTTAAATTTTGCGCGTATAATTCGATCTATTCGATCATCACCTAATGGAATATTATGTTTGTAATCGGGTAAAGAGAAGCACCGAGACTCAGTATGGATGCGAAGCCCTATTGTGTGGCAATGACAAGCGAGCACATCGCGAATGGTTAGTTAGTGTTCGTTGTTCGATGTCAATGGAAGAATAAAACACGAGGAAAGAAACGAGAGACAACTCAAAAGAGCATGGTAAAATATCAAAATTATTTGTAATTTATATTTTGGCTACAATTTTTATTAATAGTACTGAGACTATTGAAGATTGTCGGTATTATTTTCAGTATACGGGAAATTATTATTATTAAAGACAAAGATACAGAAGGCGTATAATTTTGGAAACTCAAAAGTGCAAATATCTTTCCATGTCACAAAAATCATAAAAAAATAAACTTTAGATTTTACTATTTTTACATAAAGATTTCTTGGATTTTTAAAGCAAAAAAATAAAATGAATGAGAAAGTTATGAAAAATTAAATTGTAACAATTAAACCAAATTAAAAATTCAATATCTGAAGTCAAATATTAGATGAAGTCGAACATTTAGGAACATAATCTTTAAATGTTTAAAATAACAATTATTTAATATATTGATTACATGAATTATAAATATTTTGATAAATAATATAATCTGATATATGTCAGTAAAATTTATTCTTTATATTCGTACTATTCTTGAATGATATTTTATGCTAGAAACTAAGCTATATATTTGATGGAAATTTTAATTATGATAGAAAAGCTTCCTTACACGATGTCGTTTTTGAAGCGAATTTGATATACGGAATCAATTCCGTATATTTGCAGAAGCTCTTTACTTTGGTGAAAGTCGCGTACGCTATGCTGATAATCACCTTGCTATTGATGATGTGGGCATCCGTGGTGCGAATGCATGAGCTACCGGTCCAATATCCACCCTGCTTCTTTAATCCACTCTGCACTTGTTCGAAAGCCATACCGGATCTCGGCATAGTGGCGTGCTACAACGTGCCGATGCCACGAATACCACAATTAATTAATTCATCCAAGGTATTCATGCTCCTACTAGAGAACAATGGATTAAGATTTCTACAACCACAATACCTCATGAACACTGGTATGCAGCTGTATTAATATAATGGAACAAAATATTGCTTCGTGTCTTATTTCAATTCTACATCTATATTTTCTTCTAGTGTTTATTAAAAATTTAATTCTATACATTTAATAAAAAAAGTATCTTTTATTAAAAAATACATGTACAAAATTTTTATTTTTTGATATAACTATATAATATTGTTTTATTAAAATTTCCCTTTTTATCTAAAAATTATTGTTATATATTATTATAATTATTGTTATATTTTTAATTATAAACTCACTTTTGAGCTAGGGATAGACTGTAAAGAATCCGTAAGAGTGATGCATATTGTTTTTCATATATTTTAGGTCTTTACAAACTACAGATTAAGCATAATCCTCTAGCCGACATTCCAGAAGAAGCCTTTCTAGGCCTCGAGAGATCATTATGGGAGCTCGACTTGTCCTATAATCAACTTGCGAACGTACCAAGCAAATCATTTAGACATTTACAAAAATTGCGACTACTCGAACTCACAGGTATTTGCTATTCGCTTTCAATTTGAATTAAATTAATTATAAATTATACCAAATTAGACATTTTAATGACTTCTATATATAAATCTTTATTGACATCATAATTATTTAAAAGCATTATATGAAAGATAAACATTTATATTAATTTTACAAACATATAAAAATTTAATAGAATAAAATAAAAATCACGTAATTTTAAGTTTAAAAAATATACATAAAAATTACAATGACATAATAGTTTGAAAACTCTAGTATTATCGTGCAATTTTATATACAGGTAACAAGATATCTCGTATAGTACCAGAAAACTGGCGTGGTTTGGAGAACTCCTTACAAACTTTACGTCTAGGAAGAAATGCGATCGAGAAACTACCAGCTGATGCTTTTGTTAGTCTTACATATCTGGAGATCCTAGATCTTCGTGAGAATAGCTTGAAGGAGATCGACCCTTCAGTGTTCAGAGATGGGATGGCTCACTTAACACATCTTTATCTGAATGATAATCAATTGACATATGTGCCATATGCTCAATTGGCTTTATTAAAACGCATGAAAATTCTCGATCTTAGTTACAATAGGATATCAAAAATGCTGCAAATTCAACAGGAACCAGAGGTCAGAGGTATACAAATGTCCTTGGACATGCTGCAGCTAGATTACAATCAGATCGAAACCCTTGAGTCCGGTGATTTTCAGCATTTTTTCAAGGTCAATCGCACGTATCTCAGAGGTAATCCTCTGACGATGATCGAGGTACGATGCTGAATTAGAGCTCGCAATTCAAAGTAATGAGTAAAAATTAAAAGAGTGTTTAGGAGATATTTGAGATATTAAGATTTAATATTAATAATATTAAATGATAATAATTGATAGTTACAAATGTTGAATATTTATAATTAAAGGAGAGTACATTTAGAGATTCACGCATTCGTGAGCTGTATTTGAGCGATTGCGATCTGTTGGAGATCAACTCAGCGAATCTTGCCGGTTTGGAATCTTCGCTTGAATTATTGGACGTATCAGGAAACAATATAACTGTGCTTCCTAATCGTCTATTCCGAGAGTTCGATTTCCTGCGTACGCTGGTCTTTCGTGAAAATCGTATCGATACTTTTTCCCCAAGTAAGTAACGCACATTTTTTACAATTGGCGGACACGAAACACACATCCTCATGATACATACTTTCAGCCGAAGTTTTTAATGGTTTCCAATATTCCTTGTATAACTTGGATCTCAGCGGCAAGCAGAACAGCATGATTTCCCTTCAAGATCTGCGGCAAATGAGAAATCTACGTTTCCTCTCGATCTCCCGAATGCCACAGGCGATCTTATCACCGAATGATTTTCTAGAATTCGGTATGGATATTAAGGAACTTCGAATAATTAATAGTAATTTGAACACGATCAAGGGTCATACTTTCATGCACGTTCGTGGGATCAAGTACCTTGATTTCTCTGAGAATTCAATATCGACGATAGATGACGAAGCTTTTTCAGAGGTACTGATAAACTTTTATTATACTTTTTGAACTTTCTCATCTTGAACTTGAGACAAGATAATTAAAATTGAAAAAAATTAATAAAATAAAGCGAATTTGTAAGATTAAATGTCCTACGTACAATAAGAAAATTATATAAACAATACAGAGTTGTCTAACAATTTTTTAAAACTCATACAGGTGGGCCATTCTTTGTTGATGTTAAGAATATCTCACGGCCTTTCCTCCACAATTTCCGAAATACCAAATCGACCATTGAAATCGTTGACGAATTTGCAGCATCTCGATTTCAGTAATAACAAAATTCGTTCCTTACCTGCTACGTCTTTCCATTTCTTGAAAAGGATTAAACGCATTGAACTACAGGATAACGAAATTGATAATATACCGAAGGGTACCTTTCAGGTAAATTGCTCGTTCTTACGGCGTATGTCTTTTATGATAAAAAAAAATTATTTTATTTAGGGTGATATCCATTCGTCGCTAGAAGAAATTAATTTTGCGTTTAATCAAGTGAAAAATCTGCAAACTCATACGTTCGTCGATTTGTCGACCTTAATGATAATCAATTTGGAAGATAACGCCATTGAAAAAATCGAAAGACGGACTTTTATGAACATGAACCAACTTAAATATATCAATTTGCGCGGCAACAAGATTAGAGATATCACTGATGAAGCCTTTCAGGTAATTTAATATACGAATACACGTGCGATTCTAGAAGTTCTGATTACTAGAAGTTACATAGATTGTATGGGTGAGTTTGATTGTATTTAAAGCTAGATAGATTCTTAAAATTAGAAACTTAAAATTAACTAAAGATAAAAATTCTATTGCTGTTAGTTATTGTTAATATTTAATGCAATTAAAATTCAATTACATTAATTTGTACAAATAAATTAATTTAAAACATGTCAAATACATTATTGATTTTTTAGAATTTACCTGATCTTGAGTTTCTTGATCTTGCTTATAACAATCTTCATGAATTTGACTTTGCATCGTTTGATCAAGTGGGAACATTGTCATCATTCAAAGTTAATGTTAGCCATAATGAAATTTCAAAATTATGGATAAATAACACTCTTTTTACATCTTCGTCTATCGGTAAGTTTGCAATCGTCAAATACTATGTTTAATAAAAATAGTATTTCATCTTTCTATTAACTTTAATTTTAATTTAGCAATGATATACAATGGATATATAAAATTTAATTTTTAATTATTTTGTCTGGTTTTATTTAAATTATTTAATAAATAATACTAATGTTATTTCTTTATTTATTTACTGTTATTAATATTCTTTATTAGCTAATATTTTTAAGTTTCAAATTTCTATTTTTAGTTGGCGGCAATGTGCAATCAAACATCAAAGTTTTAGATTTGAGTTACAATAATATCTCTGATATCGCCAAATATTACTTCAAGCCAGTTGAGTACTCGCTCACTCATCTGTATCTGTCAAAAAATCAATTGAGAAACATTACTCAAGGTATCTTCAGCAACATGCCTCACTTACAATGGCTCGACTTGAGACACAACGAACTGATGGAAATTGACTTTGGTTGCTTCAATAATACGAAGAATCTGCAAGTGTTGTTTCTTTCCTGGAACGAAATCATGGATATTCCTGCAGAGATTCTAAGACCACTGCAAAAGTTGCGCATCGTGGATTTATCTCATAATAAACTGAGAACATTGCCAGACAACATATTTACAGACTCCAGCATAGAGAGTCTTGATCTCTCGCACAATCAATTTACAAGGCTGCCCGTTAAGAGTATGTCAGTGACTTCTACTGCGAAATTAGCAAGTTTAGACATGTCCTGGAATGTTTTGTCAGGGATTCATAGCACCGATACAATATTTAGACTCAGAGTAAGCATCATTTTCAGAATATTCTAAGGTACATTGAAATGAATCTGAATTATAAAAAGAAAAGAAGAATATGATTACTTACTGTTTTTTATTATTATCTAATTATATACTATTAAATAATTATTATAGATTTATATCACACATTTGTATATTTTTAATATATTATTTTTCAAGGGTCTCGTGTGGCTAGATCTTTCATATAATCGACTTGTTAGATTAGACGACGGTGTATTTTCCGATTTACCATATCTAGCTCATCTCGATTTAAGCCACAATAAGCAACTTGTTTTGGAAAGCCGCGGAAGAACGTTCTATGGCTTAGAAGATACGCTTCTATATCTAAGTCTGAGTAATATTTCTCTTCTAAGTGTGAGTATTTTATTAAATGATAATCATATAGAATGCAACATATAATTGATAATATAGGTTCCAGAATTACCTTTGAGACGATTACAAACTTTATATCTGGCACATAACGAGCTGGCATCAATTCCTCCGGAAATGTCATTGAATCTGACGTCTCTTCACTATTTAGATTTAAGTTTCAATGATTTAACAGTAGTACCATTGATCACTCACACATTGCCGGAATTGAAGACCTTCAACTTGGCAAACAATCCCATTACCGCCATTACGAATACCAGCTTTCTTGGGGTGACCGACAGTCTCGAAGAGCTTGATATACAAAGGCTTAGTCTATCAACTTTTGAAGTAAATTCTTGACTTATATTTTGAATTTACAAATCACGAATGATATGTAAATTTGAAATCTTATCACAAAGATGAATTTTGTAATCAATTTTCATAGGCAGGTGCATTCTGCAAAGCCAGCAAACTCCGTAAATTGCACATCACTGCATACAACGGTATAAAGAATTTCAATTTTCCCAACATTCTGAAATATAATCATGGTTTAAAACATTTGCTCATTGATGTGAGTATTAAGTAAAAATATTATACTATAAGAATTAAATTTACTGCATTTAAGCTATTTGTGATAGGTTCAAAATGACACCGATTTAGAAAAGGAAATGAGGGGAAAATTACCCTATAAATTGTACAACATTACATTGACTGGTAAATCTTTGAAGAATATACATCCAGAGATATTGCGCGTAAGTTTCCGCTTGATTAATTCCTCTTCAAACTTTATGTAAAATTTTGTCAGATCTTAAAATAAATTTCATGAACTTTTCTGTGAATATTTTTTTCCATTTAAACAGAAATTTAACTAATTTTTTAGCTCAAATTTAACTTGTCCAAATTTTTATTTAATCTTTATAGGAAAATACAATTATTGTCATTAGTATGTAAGAGTCTTAGATATTAGTATTAGTAAATATTATTTAGAATTAATAGACACTTATTTTGAAGTATATTGAAGCATATTGAATAACTTTTTAGGGCATGCGAAATCCGCATCTTCATTTTGGCTTGTACAATACCAGTGTGACGATCGTGCCTCGGGAAATATTCAGAAATGCACAACATGTGCGCAACGTAACAGTGGAGATTCGCGATAGTGATATTCGAACGCTGCATAATCCATCATCCGGTTACAAACCAGGAGTACCAAGCGAACGATTCCTCATGAAGCTTCGATTAGCAGGCAGTCATCTCAATTGCGATTGCGATATTGGGTACGACATAATAAAATTGGATTCTTATGATAGACTATTTATAAACATTAATGGTAATATACATTTAAGAAAAACGAAATTAATAAGCTATAATGCCATATCGCCTCAGTAGTATTTTAATTACAAAATAATGATGAAAAACAAAGTGCATATTATTTTGTATTATAGTTGGATTTCAAAATTTGTAAAGTTTTTATGAATGTTTTCTTGTGATTTTTCTTATGCAATTTTTTTTATTTGTCAAATTTTTATTTGTAAAATTAATTTACTAAAATAACAAGTAATAAACGATATTATTTTTTTTACATAGATGGATAGAAGTATGGCAGAGGAAACACAGACAATACCGAGAGGATCGATGTATCTCTTATGATGAATTTCATAATTTCGAGCATGAAGAGGATGACAAGTTCAATTGTTGGGATAATGGTTGGGATGATGATATCCGCGAGACATTTTGTCTAAACAAAAATAATGTATCGTTATCGAACTTGTTAAAAACGGAGCTAGAATGTGGCTGGGGCGCGGCAAGTCACACTTTGAGACTGAATATTATCGTTTTCTTGGTATTTTCGGTCGTTTTAGTTGTCGTTTATTAATTCGATTTCATTGTTTTCTATTTAATACCCTCAAATTAATTTATGATATTTTATTATATTAAAGGAATAATTAACAACTAGATTATTAGGCGTGTTCATAAATTTGTACAAAGCAAAACCACAATTAAAACTACAATTAAAAAATTTCTCCAAAGGTAACACCGTCATATAATTTTATTCATATTTTACAATATCGCAATTTCATTATGCATTACAAGTTTAGCTGCAATGTTAATTATCATTTGTATAATCGGCAAAATGATAAAGCTAAATATAAATATAAGACAAATGTATATGCTAAACAATTGTATGATGAGGATTGTAAATTTCACTGTCGCTTGCTGAAAATTCTTGGTCCTGCGTATGTTGATTATCTTGTCCAACACAAATCTCAATATGAAAGAAAACATCTGAAATATTTCATAGGATTATACATTCAATATCTTAGTTTTGTTTTACTGGCATAGAGAATTTAAAAATGTGCTGATAATCACTTTAATAACAGGAACGACATTAACGATCACATATATTAATGCCAGAAGAGATCGTGCCGTAGCTTGAGCCATAACTACAATCAAGGCAGCGTAAGAATATTCAGTGCGCGGTGTACCACAGGATTCTTGATAGGTAGCTAAGTATTCTCGACAATCAGAGAGAATGCTTCGCTTTGTTCTTCCTTCCTGAGGCTCGTCCTCTTTGAGAACATTCTCTATAATATTGTACAACGATACACGTATGTATGATGTTTATTTTTTTCTTATTCATTTTTCAATTATTTCTTAATTTTACATTTGCACTTTAAAAGATAGACATTTTTCATATATATTAAATCAATTTGAATTGTCAATATAAGATTTTGATTATTGTAAAAATTTATACATCAAACAATAAAAATATATAAGCTAATATTGAAAACACATCAAGATCAAGATTCAAAACAATCAAGATTAATTATTTAAATAACATAGCTAGCTATTATTAAATTATCAGAATTTTATTAAATAATTGATTATTGATTTATAAAAAAAGAGTAATATTTCACCATTTCAGTTATTGTGTTTGTGTATTTATTTACCTAATGTATTAATGGATTTTTTACTATCCATATGATTATTAATAGAAATGCTATATGGATTTTTATATTTCCATGAGATATATTCAAGTTGTTGAATCACGTTGCTTTCAGATATGGATGTATCATATTTTCTGGCAAATGAATTTTCTGTCTTGCTTGACGTATTCGGAAATTTTTCTGTATCGATTACATTCATTGATTGAAGAGACAAATTTCTTTGAGCCAATGCAAATCTATCCTTTCTATTAGAATACTTGAGCTCATCAAAGATCTAATAACAAACAAAAATTATATTTGTATATATCATATTATTTATATTAATAATAGTGTGTAATAAATTTTCGTGTATTCATATCCCTTTTACTTTTCTGTGCAAGCCAAAATCATCTGCTTGTTGATATTGTTCATTTCTTACAATAGGATGAATGGTGTTCAATTCACAAGGAGCAGCTTGAGCGATTTGCTTTTCTCCGACATGCATACTCGCGAAATTTATATAAATTATTTATATAAAGCTTGAAATTACATGAGAAATCAAAACTAAATAGATTTATCGAATCTATCAAACATTCATTTTTCTATGAATTGTGAATACAGCATGTTTAGGCGAAAAATGTGAAGTTATCGCTTCGGCATCGATTACTTTTTTTTTGTTTTTTTGAAAACAAGTAGAAAATAGTAAAAATTACATTAGTAGAATACTCGTATTATTTAGCGACTGTATAGCTATTAATATAGCTAAAATAGCTGTAGTTGTATTTTACCCCTTTGTAAATAAACTGTCGCAGTCGCTAATTTCTTTAATATTAAAGATTATAATTCTTTAGAGAATATATTTTTTTATCAATTCTTTAGAGAATTTTAGACTATGCATAATATTTATTATGTTATTAAAAAATGAAACTGCCGATAATAATAATTAAATCATAATTAATAATTTAATCATATATGATAAGCGTTTTTTTGGCGCTCATATGGCGCTTTTTGTTATCTGTGATATTTTATTATCTGTAAGTGTCGGTCCACAATAGGTGATTTAAACTTTAAAAAGTAAGAAATTGACCAATTATAATCGAATATGAAAAGAATAATCGACTTATTTTTCTGATTGGTCAATTTCTTACGAAAAGATTAAGTATTTAAAGATTAAATACTTATTGTGGACCGACACTAATTGTAGCACGGAGACAAAGAGTCTGTTCTTTTTAGCTGAACTAGCTGCACTAGTTCAGAGTTTATCTTTCTTCTTCTAGTGTAAGAAAGAAAGATAAATTGTGAACTAGTACCAATTCAGAAATAAAAAACAAATCTAAGTGTCGGTCCACAATAGGTGATTTAAGCTTTAAGAAATAAGAAATTGATCAATTATAATCAAATATGAAAAGAATAATCGACTATGATTGGTCAATTTCTTATGCCTTAAAGATTAAATACTTATTGTACTGAGACTAAAGTATGCTCGTCAGGTAGATCCAATTTGAATCTAGTCTGCGCAGATATGGTGTTGGAACAAGTCGCCTTCCATATGGAAAAATAATAGTAAAATTAACTAAGATTTGTAATTACGTGACATATGATTTGATAATTTAATAATTATTAATAATAAAGTCACAATAGTAGTTAATTAAATAAATTCATTAATTGTTTATTCCTTATTTATGCTACATTTTGAATATCGCTAATTGGCTGATTAATATGGTCGGCTACTTGTTTCACCATCCTCATTGGTCCATCCCCGCTTTCATGCGCAAGAGCACACTTTGTTTCTTTACATCATGTGTGATACGTTCCAAAACTCTACTCGACGCATAGAGTAAAATTCGCAGCATTTACTTGACCAATCAGAATAAAAAATGTGAAGATTTCTTATCAATATTTTTTTAGATCTAAAAGAATATACCAATCAAAAAGATCTAAAAGATTTAAAAGAATATACCAATCAAGAGCTTAGCAAGCACGCAAATCCAGTTAGCAAACCAGCAGGAAAAAAAGCATCGTATGTCGCTAGCTTTAGTTCTGATTGATCAATTAAATACTTCTTTAGTCCCGGTCTACGATAGGTGATTAAGGCTCGATTGCACCAATGTTATTTTGAATTTTAAGTGGTATTTAATATATAATTTGTGTCACGTATATTATGTATTAAGTCTCGCTTAAAGTTTAAATAATATTGGTGCAACCGGATCTAAGACTTAAGCCATAAGAAATTAACCAATCATAGTCGATTATTCTCTTATTCTGCGATTATGATTCGTCCATTTCTTATAGCTTAAAACTTACTACATCTATTGTAGACTGGGATTTATCCGTTGAGTAGGATTTTGGAACGTAATCTTCTTTGCCGGTGCTTATTGATGATGCCGATAGATTTGGCGGTTTAATGGCTCCATCCATTAGCTTGCTTCTTTTCAAAAGAGGTTATATAGCTGAGGATCCGTGAGGATTTTTCGTGACGAATTTTTGTAACATTGCTCTACGTTAAAAACAATCAGTCAAAATGGTAAGCGGCGAAAATTATCATTATTAAGTTAATTATAATTCAATGGCTTTTTAAGTCTCCGAATTGATCTGCTTGAATTTTTCTGCATTGGAAACTTGAGCAGGCTTTTCTAATCAAAAAAGAACACTAGACGAATAATTGAATGAAAATCTGTAAAATAAGAATTATATGATGTTTTATATTATATAATAAAAGACAAATGATGAGAATAGATGCTAATAATATTTTAACATATTTTTTGTACTTTCAAAAATAAAATCATTTGTAGTTTTCAATAGACATATATATGGATAAAGTAAAATTGTATAAACAGTTTCTTTACTTAAAGTGCTGATATAAAAAAGACCAAGAACAGTAATAAAAAGCTTTCATTTTAAAATTTGTAACCTTGCTAGCATTCATTAATTGAGATTTAAATAACAAAATGTTTTTATTGACATATATAAAGATCTCTAAATAAATTATTAATATAATATATATTTTTTTAATGTTTTATGAGTATACAATTGTTAATATATGAAGCTATATATCTTTGTATAACAATTTATTATTTCTATTTCATTATTCTACTTTATATTTATTTGATATATTTTATTTTTTAGACGATTGGCAAGAATAATAAGATGCTGCAACATATTAATTACCGAGTTAGAATCATTCTACAGGATTCTAGAACATTCATAGGTACATTCAAAGCTTTTGATAAGCACATGAACTTGATACTTGGTGATTGCGAAGAATTTCGTAAGATCAAACCGAAGAATACAAAACAACCAGAAAGAGAGGAAAAGCGTGTGTTAGGTTTTGTACTTTTACGTGGCGAGAATATAGTCTCCTTGACAGTAGAAGGTCCACCACCTCCTGAAGAAGGATTGCCCCGAGTACCGATTCCAGGAGCAGCACCAGGACCAGGCATGGCTCGTGCTACTGGTAGAGGTATGCCTGCAAATGTTGCGGGAGTACCGGCTGGATTGCAAGGACCTGTGAGAGGCGTTGGAGGTCCATCTCAACAAATTATGACACCTGGCAGCAGGGGACAAGTTTCAGCGCCACCTCAAATACATCCTGGTGGTCCACCACGTATGCCAGTTGGTGGGCCGCCACCAGGTATGATGGGACCACCAGCTGGAATGATGGGTAAGATCTTTTTTTTTTTCTTTGAGCTGAATATCTTTTCACATTGACTGCTGCTGAAAAATAGAATATCTTCTTGAAGCACTTAGCTTTTTTATTTGGCAAAAAACTTTAATTTTGTTTGTGCTGTCAAATTCAATTATTAAACAATCTGATATAAATTAGTATCTGTTTATAAAGTTCTTTACTAGAATAAGATTTATAAAAACAGTTCTATATTTAATATATTTTTTATGTAAGATACTACAGAAAATGCTATGTGCACATTATTTTCTGGCGTTATATTTTTCAATATTAAATATAAAATTCAGATCAGTTCTATTAATTTATGTCACAGTTATATGTTTACATCATGTTATGAGCAAATGTCATGATATGAAGAAAATTATTTATATAATAATATATTTTTAACATTTAATTGACTATAAAATACTCTGAAGAAAATATGAAATGAAATATTTTCACACAACTTGTAATCTTATCCGTAATGACAGCTACATACACATATGAAAAATATACAAGTTGTCAAAATATATGATCTTTGTGTTAACTATTTCTTCACACAAATCAAAAATGCGGAAAAATGGCAATAATTAAGGCTACATTTTTCATTGCCAATACTGAAAATATAATAATTCATATCATATAATTATAGATGTTCACTGGCAATGCATAGAATGCATAATTTCTTATATGGCCTTTTTGAAAGTGGATAATTTTAAATCTGTTAAATCTGTAAATCTATTAAATTATATAATTGTAGAAGTGATTATAAAGTGCTATGTTTCAATGTATTTACAGGTATGCCTCCAGGAATGCCGCCTATTGGACGTGGTGGCCCACCGATGGGACCACCTGGCATGAGAGGTCCACCTCCAGGATTGATGCGTGGTGGTCCACCCCCTCGCCCGTATTAACAATTAGATTATTAAGAGATATTCATGAATGGATGAACGCATGATTGTTTCTTTACAAAAGTATAAATTAATATTGTATAATTTTGGCACTTATATACAATAATAATATCAATTAACACAATTGGAAGTCAGATTTTTACAAATGATTAAATTATCCTATTTGTTCTGCATATATATCGATGAGATATCGATTATTTTCAATCCTTTTGAAATCTTATAAAGAGTGAACATAGGCATACGAATATAAAATATACACATATAAATATAAACATACGGATATATATTTATAGATGATAATTATATCAGTATGCTTTCGGAACGAAAATATCAGCCTTGCCGTCGTGCAATGATGATTACGAAATACGTAATGCGAAATACGAGATCCTTAATTGTTACGAGTCACCATGGTCGTCTATCTGATTTACGGTTACCACCGATCTTGATGATTTCTCCAAATCGCAATTTTCATCATTGTTCATTAGGTACTGGAAGTTTTGCAGATTTTTCGTCAATTCAAATGTTTTTGTGTTAAGTATATTTGCGTCCTCATCGGATTTTTCTACTCGAATATTACCCTCAATGTTATCTGTGGAGAACATAAGTAAACGTAATTTTTTCACAACATTCTTTTGATAATTTGATTAAATTTTAATTGAGATACGTGCATTTTTTTATATACTTGTATAACTAACATACCTTGCAGTTGCTTCGATCTGACGAGTATTTCTTTGCTGCCCGGCGATTTCGGATCTAGCAGGTTGATTTGAGAATTCATGCTCGCGACAATATCATTTTTTGTTCTATAAAAGAAAGATAAATATTAATGAAAATACTCTTAAAATTTGACATATCAAAAAATTAGTTGTTTTATCTGCGCATGATATCACTTTTGTACTAACTTATGCTGTTTTTCTTCCACTATAGAAGTAATCGCGGAATCTATTTTCAGAGACGACTCGCGATCAATCGTATTTTTGTCGCTATTGCATTCTTCATTTGGCAAGCGTGCGTTTACATCTTGTATCACAGTTTTGGGTTTTTCAATATTAACAATAGCGGGCGAGTCGAAAAGCTGTGAGAGAACCTTGTTCTCCGGAACGTCGTGTCGTAAACGCGTGACCACAGACACAACCGCTGCTTTTCCAGACTGCAAAATGTAATCATATATGCATATATAACATTAAAAGATGTAACAAATTAAACAAAGATAATAACGATGGAAAATATGAAATATAAAAAAAAAATCACCTTTATATTCGTTTTAACAGATTCAATATTTTGTGGCGAGTTTGCAGTCGGTAGTATAGTCTTTATTTGATCTCCATTATTCAGAGAAATATGATGGGGTTGAACATTGATCGAATTCGCATTATGTTGGCTCGTAACGCATAGATTCTTTCCTCCCATTATTACTTTCCCCAGTACTTCCTGGAATAATCAGTAGAGCAATCAATATGATAAAAATCTCGAGTTTTATTTTATCTTTGGATTTATTATTAGAATACCTTGCCTGCATGTGATAGTGTTACAGCTTTTGCTTTCTGGATGACAATCACGTTAGTCTTATTTAATTTAGTATTAGTATAATGAGGCATATTTACAACTTTCTTGGGAAAAATACCCTGAAAAAAGCATTTGTAATAAAATATATACATTCTTGATAAAATAATTATAATTAAAATAATTTATAATATTCTTATAATACCTTCAATATGAATAAAAAAAAAGCAGGATATAAAAATATTTCATAAAATCACTGCAGCGTATTTACATTTACCGTTTTGGCAGTGGATTGATGATCAAAGTTTACAATTTGTTCGGATGGCAGTTTCTTACACATTAATGCTATGGGAACTTGTTTAACTTGAGGTGGCCCAGGGCCACTCGATACCGTAGTACCAGGATACACAGGCACTGATTGCGTAAGCCGAGGACCTAAAAATTTATTTAATCTTGTTTATAAAATTTCTATATTTAAGTAAAAATTAGAATAAGGCATACGAAAATTAGAATAAAGCCTCATATGAAAGCAGTTAACTTGCAATTAGTAAGTTTTAAATTTGAATCTCATTTTAGGTAAATATTTTATTAAAAAATTCTTAAAATGTGAAAATTCAAAGACTGTGAAAGAGTACAAAAGTGGATGGAAAATTACTGTCAGGTGTTTTATCATTTTATAAAACATTTACATAAACGGATGAATAAATGTTCAATACTTACTCGATACGTTAGTATTTTGTATGATTGGTGTCACCGAGCTTTTCACGCATGATAAATTTGAACTAATATCGTCAGATACTTGGATTTTCTGTATGCTATCTGTAACAATAAAAGAGACTAGTGTTTAAAATTGTCCAAAAATCAATTGTCACAAAATTCTAAAATTAAATACGATTTGAGATACATACACGTGCTATTTTGCATTTCTTTACTTGTAGAATGCAACTTATTTGTATTATCGGATACATCATTGGATATTTCCGGTACTACTTTTGTACTGATTTTCTGCTCAGTGCTTACTACCGTCTTAGGATTGTTGGCATTGCTTGTATATACGGAAGTTGTTGTAGCAACTATAGGTTTGTTTAATGGAACTACAGTGCATTCGTTTGGGTGTTCTGACACTGCTGTGTTTTCGTTCGAATCTGAGTTTATGAAAATAAAATAATTGAGAAAATTACATACGTAAAAGATACATATAAAATATTAGAATATATAAAATTTTTGTTCATCAATTTTGGTTTTAAAATAATCATTTGTTTGCTTTTTATAATCCAATAATGCACATGAGGATGATATTAATTTAATTTCCGAGGAACTTATATAAAAATAGTAAGATAAAAAAGAAACTAACCTAAGATCTCGTTACCAGTAACCGTAATTAACGCAAAATTTTGATGTTTGGTTACTTGTAATACTTCTGATGCTTGCTTATTTTCAGAGGTCCACAAAGTATGGTTTGGTGATTCAGATACTATTAAAACTTTATTTGGTGGTGCCGTCGGCAAGGGGGAAGGAGATTTACGTTTCAGAGAAAATTTCTTCTCATTAATTTTACCAACGACATCTTTGTTATCTATCCTCTCATTTTCAGTCAAATTTGAATTCTACGAATTATAAATAAAATTATTAATAAAACGTAAGATATATTGTAAAACGTGGATATAATACAAACGTTTATTTACAAAATTGCAATTAGGTAATTGCTTTATCATATTTTCACTTACTTCCTGTAAGGTTCTACTCAAATCATTGAACTCATTTTCAAAGCTGTTCAATTTTGCATCAGTAGATAAATTTTCTTCCATTTTCATTTTAGAATGAGATTCAGTTTCAGCAGCTATTAACATAAAAACATATAATAAATATAATTAAAATATATAATTAAAATAAGCTATCATCACACTTATTACTTATACCTGTCAAGTTCCCAGATTGACTAATAGTATTGCATCTATCTAGCTTCTCGTTTGCAATTGCAGTTGTAAGAGACAAGCTATTTGCTAATGCTGTAAAGGCAGATCGCGCCTTTAACCTTGGCAAAAGAGGAATAGTTCTGCGACCTTCTAGAGTCCAATCCGTACCAGTATTCGGACCATTAAGTCTATATAATCATAAGTTTACATTAAAGAAATATCAATTTTCCATAATATTGTGCTTATCAATTGTATTCCATACTACCTAATTTCATTAAATCTTATATAATATTCTTATACACATTATGCAATCAACACCTCTTTTGCAAGCCTTAATCAGCCTTATTCTACAGGATACATACTGTTCTGCAATTGTTGCAAGCTTTTCATCATTTACAGCTCTCCGTACTTCAGCACGATGTCTTTCATTAGAAATATGTAATACTTTAGCAAGTTCTTGTAACAATTTCTGTTTCTCACTGGTAAAAGGGCCTTGAGCTCGCAGGACAGAGACCATACTTCCATAAGCATCTAATTCTGTAATACAGAAAAAGAACATGTTCTATAAAAATTAATAAATCATGCTATATATACATAAATATATATGTGCATATGTATGTATGCGCGCATGTGTGTATTTGTAATTCGTATATTTATCTAAAACTGAAATTTATCATTAGAAAAATAAATTATATTCTAATAAATAAAATAATCAAATTGTGAGTCATATCTATGTAAATTTTTTTATATTTTTATATAAATTTTATTTAATTTTAGATCATATAATCATATATCAAGTTTTTTGTATTAAATATATATATATATATATATATATATATATATTGTAAATATGTATATACTTTTTTAATATATTTTCTAAAAAAATACTTATTATAAATATATAGTTTATTAGATATGTTTTAATATATCTAAAATATTTGTATAAATTATTTTGATAATTCATTAGAAGAAAATGTGCTTTTTGCCTATACTTCGTCATCTTACATGCGCATAGAAAATGAGCTCAGAAATAAGAAATTGAATGTTCTTATCATCATCCATGTACAATCTAATTCCATTGCTATCTATGCAATACAAAGGTTATTTTCCAAATTTTTAACATGAAACAAGAGTACATTACAGTTAGTTTAGACTCTAAACATTGCCAAAATAATGCAAGCGTGCATTTGTGATATCTTCCAATGTGATATTTTGTTCTCCTTCCTTGGCCATGGTCCATCAAGGGACCGACACAAGTCAGAGAGTATTATATTTAGAGATCGTCAGAGGGATCAACTTAATGGATCATCATATTTAAGAACCAAAGAAAAGATGAAAACTCGGCTTTCCTGTCAAGTCATAACCGCTGTCGCTGGACGCGTTATTGGTTTCCTAGAACTCTCAGAGCGAGTTCTATTCTCGCTCCACAGAGGAACACATGAGGCAAGAATCGTAGCCCTCAATGAGTCGCCCTACTTCGCCATAGCAGACGAGTGCGACGAACAGAATATCTTTGCGTCCAGCGACAGCATTTTTACGGACGATATGAGAGTCGAAGTGCGAACGTGAGACAGTAACAAGGCCGACTCGCTCGCTCGCTACGCTAACAAGGCTAATAATCAATCTACATAACCTTACCGAGATATCGTAGGCACTTCCTGCACTCGTCGCGAGTCATCTCTGGCCGCATCGGCCACATGATTCCACGACTCTCCCGCAGCCAAGTCCAAGTCACATTCACAGAGCAAAATCGGCGCGCGTCTTCCAGCGCATTTTCGAAAGCTCCGTTGACAGTCGTGCGAATCGACGGCGTGAAGTTGTCGAGCTAGTGCTATTTTATTACCATAGTTATTTGTGACGATCGCCACGACGTTGGCAACTTCGGTAAATTCGTGCGCATGCACGTCACTGCCGTGCAATGAACTTGGATTCTGTTGGCCGCTGCGAATCGATCATCCAAAGGTTCTCCAATCCGAAGAGATATCGATGAATGTCGCGAGTCCGCGTTTTTCAAAATATTTGTCTCTGGCCCATATTCTGACTCCTTTTTTTATCAATAAAAATGCCTCTAAAAGTGATTTACAATCAATCAGAAGGGTTACAAGCCATTTTTAAAGGCATTTTCATTGATAGAAGAGGATTTAAAATATGGACATTTATTTTTTTATTTTTCTTCTTTCTAATTTTAGAAATTAATTCATTTAAGAAATAGAAAAATTTATATTTTAATTCGATTATCTTCCACTATGCTTCTTTTCCGTTCCGTTTTTTTTTTCCTTGTATACGTGAAATTGCATTCTGATTTCAATTTAAAATTAGGTTTTGCGAGTTCATTTCGATTCAAATTGAAATTTGCGATCTTGACAGAACTTCAAATCATTCTCGACAATCGGTAGTGTCATCAGTTGCAGATTAACAATGCTTATAGGATAACGAACATGGGGGGTCAACAAAGAAATAAATTTATTTCATATCATCACGCAGCAGAGATTTCTCTGAATCATTGTTCATAAACATTATCAAACATTCTCTCATATGGCGCGGCTTGTAGCAATTCGTTATTAAAATTTTATATATCATTATATTCAGAGAAGCACAACTGGTAATAAGAAAAAGTGTATAATCTAGAAGTGTATAATCTAGAAGTGTATAATCTAAAAGTATCATAATCTAGATTGATTTTCTGACAGGTTTTTAAAAAAGAATTTTTGTTATAAATTTTGTTATAATATTTAAAACCATGAGAAGATGATTATGACGTACTTTACATATATGGTAATTATTTTCTATTTAATGTACACATAATTATATGTTGAAGATCAATTTGAAAAAATAAGAACAGATGATATAAAAAAATTGAAGTCATGCGCTATACCTATCAAATTTCGAAAAGCCTCTTAGTGATTGAATTGATTCTAGAATTAATAAATTATATTATTACTACTAATAATAATAATGTTATTGATTATAATTTAATAAATATTTTTATTAAATCTAAGATTTCGCATATATAAATTTATATAAATTTCATTCTCAAGATGATATTCCGTCTGCTTTATTAACTACCACTATTATCATTTCAATATCTTTATTATCAACCGTCTCAGCAATATCTCCACACCATCACAATCTAAAATCTCCAGCTGATCAATTCTGACAGATGCAAAGAAATTCTTTGTTGATATATTATAAAAAAAAAGATAATAATAATTTAATAATAAATCTGCAATTTAATTATTTGATAATAATTAATTAATAATATTACTCATACTAATAATTTATTCATAATAATTTAATCAATATCTTGCAAATTTCACTTGGCAGCCAATATGAACACACATAGATAAATATCTAAGTAAATATTGTCCTTGAAGAACTGATATATAATTTCTTCGAAAATAATTTTCTATTCTGTAAGAATATTATCCATCTGCAAATGATGCCATTTTCAATTCAGAGCTCATTGCGATACTGACATAAGTTGGTTGCGTTTCTGATCGTAGTGATATGTGGGCCTCTACTCGTTATTACCTGACGCGCGCCCGCGCTCACGCTGCCGTGCACGCGCGCGCGCGCGCGCGCGCGCACGCACCGTTCAGCTGATCCACGGTCGAGGAGTGAAAGTGTTCCGCATAACTGTCGAGCCGTGAAGACTGGTGAAGACTGCGGGGCTTGATCCGTGTCAGTGCGTGAGCACGATGCGTCGGATCCGAGATGGTGACGTTCGGCCGAATCGAAAGTTCCTAATGCAACTTTAGGTAGTAACACGACAATATTGTGCAAAAGTAGAAGTCAATTTCTCGTAGACAATTAGTGATATATATTCCTCTCTTTTTCTTTCTCTATCTCTTTCTCCTGTGCGAGTTTTTTCTCTATCTCTCTTGTGTAGCAAAGAAAGCAAATTATACTTAGCTTTTTTCTTCACTCAAGAGTTCTGTAAAAGTGATTTTCTATTCCAATATTGCAATATAATAATACATAATAAATTTAAAACAATTATATTTTATAATATGATTAAGAATGAGGAACGAACATACATAAATCTGTTTCTTTATATGACTGTAATATTTAGATTCATTCTCTTGTTTGTATATGATATTTTAATTTACATAATTTTTTCAGCAGCCTGTTTCTTGAGATTCGCTCATGGAAGATAGATTTAGATTAGACGGGGTTTTCAGCAGTTGTGGCTCTAATATATGCATTTGAAATTTCTTGCCAAGTGGATGTAGAATGATGATACAGCATCTGATGAACACATACTTCGATATGTCCCATTGTTGATATCTATCATAGAAGAATTATTTCTTTAACAATTCTGCCTTTAAATATGGATGTTGGGAATTTTTTTTCACATGTATATAATGCAATGTTATTCATGCAATAATCTGGATCACGTTTATATTTCATATTTGTTGTGGGATAGACTGCATCCTCAACAATAGTAAATCTAATATGGAGAGTTTGCAACTGGTTCTGGTGGCTATCTTTACATTTATCTGCGGTGTAATATGTACCCTTGCATTGCAATTTTACCTATTCAAGAGATATTTGGAATTGGGCCCTCAGGCCGATCCACCACAAAAACAGTTACAGCATGGCAAAGCGCAATTACCTAAAGAGCTGATGGAACAGATGAAGGAGCAACATGTAAACTCTAATAATAGTATGACTCGACAAGCAATGTCCCAAGGCAACGAGAATCTGGCCATAAACCTCACGCTACAGTTCCTCTTTAACGAGCTGCGGAACGCCGAGCGAGTACGTCTGTGGCTTTATAGGAAATTAAATAACGAGTTCAAGGAGCTCCTGACACAGTCGACCACCGCCAAACTGTTAGACAGTGTGAAAGTAAGAGACTTAACAATTGAAATAATTTTGAAGCGACATAATAAATTGGTTTTGTATAATATATTTTCTGGAATTCTTTACAGTTGAGAGACTTGAACCTCGGTACTCAATTTCCTACGATAAAGGGCTTGGAAGTCGCCGATTCAAAGATCGATGCTGATACGGGTTTACTGGAGTCTCTAGACTTGGCCTTAGATTTACATTATTCAGGAAATTTTCAATTATCTATAGATGTTAAGATGCTGCTCGGCAAAACAGCCTATATGGCATTGCAAGGTATTATCATGTATAGTAAGTGTGTAAAAAAAGAAAATATATAAAAAAAAAATAAAATATCGATTATCGATTTTCATTTCAGTGAAACGTGTCAGCGGTAAGGCTAGGCTACAGTTTACTCGTGTACCATACACGCACTGGTCGTTGAGTTTTTATTCGGATCCTGTTTTGGAGCTGGAAGTACAGTCGCAATTCCAAGGTCGTCAGTTACAACCGCAGATAATTTCGATCATCACTGGTCAGATCAGGAGAGCGGTGAAGCGGAAGCATACTTTACCTCGTTATAAGATGCGTTACAAACCATTTTTCCGAAGATTGAATGACGAAGCTGTAGATCTCTCCGAGGTAAAACTTCTTACGTTTTACTTAATAAATAAAATTCACTCGTACATTCATAAAAATTTTGGTTTGAAAGAAGAAAAATCACAGTTTTTATAATTTTAATTTCTTGCATAAGAGATTGTTGTAAAGTATTTCTAATTATTCCTAGTACTTTGTTACAATATACATTGTCTCAAATTCAGGTCGCCAATACTCAGCTCACTCCAGGATACTTGGAGGTCGTATTACTGGAGATTAGCAGATTAAATCTTGCACCTATCGTCTTCAGCAATGGCGAGGACATATCGCAAGTAGAAGTGTACTGCACCATGAGCATGGATTCTACGCCATGGATTTATTTAACGCAGTATAACGGTGTTCCATACATAGTGCTAGATTTAATCATTAGTAAGACGGGCTCTCAGCAACTGGGTGTGGTGTTTAAGCAAGAGATAGTGCCCGAAATCGGTCAGATGTGTGTGCTGGTGGAGACCATAATATCTGGCAGTCCGGCAGCGATCGCCGAGATGAAAAAAGGCGATATTTTGATAGCAGTGGACGGCAAGAGGGTGTCGAATATGAACCAAGTAGCGAAATTTGTCAAATCCGCTGTACAGCGGCGTTTCATCATCAGAGTGGAGAGGCGATACTCGAAAGCAGATTTAAATGAAAAAGGACAAAAAACAGATAATGAGAAGATGCTTTTTACAGAACGGAAAGCATCGAAAAACGATTCCGTAAGCAGGATGGACAGTCCAAATGCGGAAGATGCCGGAAAGATGAAGTTTGAGGCACAGATTAAGTTTTCTGATCTACGAGATTCCGACACTGATATCACAGATACCCGGTCGGAAACCGGTAAACTATTCAAGAGAAGAAAGAGCAGCATTCAAACAGAGGAAGTTGCCCAGACGCCCGACACTACGCCGTCTCGACGGATTTCCACGATCTCCACGTCCTCGGCGTCATCCAGCAATGTTCAGTTCTATCTTCCGGACGATAGTAGCGCGATCAACATTGCCGATTTATGCCATAATACGAAGGAAAAGCCGTACGCTTCCCTAATTACCTTTGAAGAGACCAAAAGCTTTCGGATCGATTCCGAATTGCAATATTTGAATGTGGGTGTGTGGGGTCGTGTGAAAGGAGGCGATACACCACCGAGATTGCTGGGTTACATAAACGCACCTGTGAAATTGATCTTGGCGCAATGTTGCACTTCCACAACTGGGCATTACCTAAAATGTCATGCTTTGTTGCCTCCAGAAAGTAGTAAGTTTTGGAAGATATTTTTTAATCGTATTTCTTATATATGTGTGTAACTAATAATTTTTAAATCGATAATTGATTTAAATTTTTTGGATGGAATTCAATAAAAAGAGAATAAATTTTTTGCATATTGGAAATTTGTTTTAATTTTTGAATTAATTACAATTAATTAAAATAAATAATAATTATAAATTTTTTTAAAGCTTCTTTAGCGACGTCCTACATAAAACTGCAGGGTTATTCGGGATTCGATCCGACACTCTGTTATGGCGACATTCTGCTATCATATGTATGGGAGTCCTGTCAGCCAAGCGAGCATACGACCAGTGATTTCGGAAAGAAGGAGAACACAGAAACTGCCAACATTCAACCGATTTCAAATGAGGAAATCGCCGACAGAAAAATGCATGATTTTATTAGGACGCACTTTCATAGGGCCACACATTGCGATTTTTGTACGAAAAAAGTACGGATTACAAGATTAAATATATTCATTTATAATTTTTTAAACTACTTATGTGATATAAAAATCCCAGTTATATATTTTTATAATGTAAAATAGAATAAAATATTTATTCCTCTTCAGCTTACAATGCCAAGAGAGGATATAATTTTTGTAATGTAAAATTTTATAATCCAAGAGAAAGAGAGAGAAAGAAATTTGTGTTATCTAAATTAAAAAAGATAAATCTATTTTTATTTTATTATAATTTCGTTTTATTCTACCTGAAGATTATCTGGAATGCTTTCTGCACAGATTTGGTTAAAAGACGCGGTGCAGTGTCGAGATTGTGGCTTGGTGTGTCATAAAAAATGCGAAGCGCGTTGTCAGGCATCCGGCACATGCGGCGCGGAGAGTCTTGCAACCCTAGCATTGGAAGCCGATGAGGTCGAGACAAACGTCGGGGATATCTCTAGCCCGGAGATTTCTCTGACTGGATGCGAAGATAACGTACAGGTATTCAAGACATAGAATTTTAGGGCATTTTGTTATCCGCGAGTGAATCGACAACATTTTGCGATACTTACATACGATGCTTACATACGAAACAGCAGATTCGGACCGAAAAGGAAAAAGACTCTTGTCCTTTGATATTAGCATCTTTAATATTCATTAATTTTTTTCTTTTTAGAAAATATCCATCTTGTTAGTATTTTTTAATATTAAATTTTAATATTAAAATATTGAAAACGTAATATTTATATACTTTATCTTCTAGTCCGATCCTGTGAATCTTGTGATAATTGAATATTAATAATATTATTTTATATATTTTATATATTTTTATTAATTTATATATATTTATACACTGCAATGTTCCTTTATGTTTATACAAATACGCAATTTATAAATTTCATTGCGACATCGATTTAATCGTCAACTGTTTTGCGAATGTTTTATGACTTATAATTTTTTAGGAATCGCACTCTTTGTTCCGTATTATAATTTAAATCTTGCCTAATATTCATATTCTATAAGTGTAAATAAGCAATATCTAGAAATGATACATATATATATATATATATATTTATTATTTAAAAATGTTTTTAGGAGTATAGTAATAGTGAACTTAGTTTCGCATTTTAAACATATCCAATTTCTCCGATTATTTTTATTTATTTATTGCTTTTATTCGTCGAGTTATATTAATTGATTATTTATGTGACATCCATTTTCGATGACATACTATTTTGAGTTGATCACGCGGACAGATCAACAAGTATTTATCATTATTACATATCGATGAAATATAAGAGCGCTTGATGACATGTCGTGGTTAAGGGACTGTACAATTTTCGAAAACACACGTGTGTCTTTAAAATGCATTTATCTTGGTATTTTGTATATAGAAAGCAGAGATTGTTAAGCGTGACTTGCATTCTGTTGTTGGCAATAAAACGAACTGAACATATGCACTTCGGGGAGGTGAAGGTTCTTTATAAAGCTTGCACCTTGATCCTTTGTTTTCAAAGAATTATACAAAAGTAGATAAGTTTAATTTATTTTCTGATACAAAATTTATACAAAATCAAACATTTTTTGGTTAAATATATGATCGATAAAGTATATGATTTTCAAACATATATGATATTCTTTACTATTCTATAGAGAAAATATTTCAAAATACTCATTCTAAATACATATCTTTATATTTTGCAACGCAGATTTTTAGAACATTGATGGTACGATATTCAGTAACTTTCATTTTGGTCTAATGTATTTTTAAAGTTGCTGGAAATAAATCGACAAATATAAAGTGTTTCGTTTAAAGTAAAAACTTTGTAGATTCTATACTTTATCGATAAAACAATATTTTATGTGATGAAATAGTATCATCAGTTTTGCACTTTTACTTTATTATTTTATGAATAGTTTGTTACCGTGAATGGTGAAAAGGTATTAATCTATTTGAAATCCATTGCTCGATTAATCAGGGCGCAAGTATGATGGCCATGAAGGCTAGTATAGCTAACACTCTATTGGGCCTGAAGAAGGCTGGAAGTACCAGTTGCTTGGCCCCACCGGCTTCCGGTGTTAATCTGGCATCTCGAAGTCTCCCCCCAAGTCCCTGTGCATCCCGCAAGGTAGAATAACAACACACATTTTTGTTCGCCCGAAACGGAGAAGAATCATACGTGCTCGAGCTCCAAAACATATATATAAACATTTTAAAGTGACAATAATAAAATCTAAATGTAATTATAAATTATTGTATATTATTACTTTTAATTAAATTAAAAAACATTGTACTAAAAATATACTAAAACAATTAGATTATCTGGATTTGAATATTTGACATCTTACTTTTCCATTTTTTAAATTAAATCTTAAACAATCAAGAAACTGGCAAACTTTTTTTTTATTAATTAATGAATCTTTATGTAATTTGGAATTGCATCAGATCTTCTCCGCTTCATTTTTTTTTCACGTGTTTTCAAGTCGATACCGAAGGAAAGAATATGGAAGATATCTTGCAGTTCTTATGCTTGTGTTTCATTCGCTTCAATCATTCCTTCATCAATCATGCCTTACAATCGTCATCGAAGATATTTGTTAACTCACACACACACACACACACACACACACACACACACACACACACACACACACACACACACACACAAGAATGCAAGATACAGTGATTAATAACTGTGCGTAATAACGAGAAATAATAAAGTTTGAGGCAATTTTTTTCAATTAATTATTATATTCATTTTTTTAGATCATCTATTACAGATTATGAATATTTAGATTATGATTTTTGTTTCTTCAACGACCGGTATAATCACTGTCATCTATAAATTATTATATCATAACATGTTATTTTTATCACATGCCCGAAACTGCTGCAAATTTTCTCATTGACGAGGATTTTCAACAACACGATGAGAGCGCAGATTATGACACTGATCACACTGCAATTGCATCTTAACACTGGAGGCAAGCTTGTACACGGTGATCATATAGACATAGGAAGACTAATGTGATTCACACGCATGAAACGGTTCAACCGCTTGATTATATTTCATTATCCGAATCGGCATAACAACACGGTCGAACGAGGATGCCTCTCATAGAGACCATGCCGCATTAATCGATCTGATTGAATCGTTGTTGAAACGTTTAGAGTTCATTGGCTGGAGGTTTGGGAATAAGTCCTGACCTCTTGGAGGGTGCTGAGCCAAGTGTTGCAGCTCCACTTATGGCCGGCGATCTGGATGATGGTCTTATGTCAAGGGCCAGGGACACCGGAAAGTTCTTGTACAAGTACTTGAAGCCACAGGAGCGCGTTGAAAAAATCAACATCATGGTAAGTGGAATAAATTTTTTTTTACAAGTGATATCATCTGAAGTCACTCGAGCAACTTATTCTATGGATCTAGAAATCCAAAGAATATTGAGATACTGAAAGATTTCTTGATGCAAGAATTCAGGAATCAAGAATTTATGATTCCTCGAACTTTAGATTACTATAATATTAATAATGATATAATTTCTTGTGTATGTTTAATATAAAGATGTAATTATACATTTTTTGATCCATTAGAAAAGTATACATCTTTTGCAGATGGGCAAATTAAAGAACGCGCTGGATGCCGAAACTACCTCAAGATTGGAGCTATCTCAGAACGGAGACGCGGACAGTATGAAACTAATCGCACAGAGCGACCTACGAGTACAGGCACTAAGCGTGCTGCTTCTGCATTACTGCGCCGGCCTGCAACACGCGCAAGAGGCGGTGGACCGACCTCAAGCTAGCAAGGATTCTTAACAGGAATGCGTCCGATAAATACGGCTTTAAGATAATATCGTATTTTTTCCCTTCCCTTCTTTTCTCGTAAAAATGAATATGGAAAATGTAGCGATATTTGATAATGGCATAATAATGATTTGTTTTCGCCATTTATTTCATAATGAGCAACGAGACTAGATAACACTAATGCAACGTTGCATCAATTTTATGATGTCGACGTTTTTTTTAATATTAACTTAATATTGATTAATTATAATATTACAATCATACTGTTGTTACCAGGTTGTATAAAGTGCACAGAGATATTTATATTATTATGCACACTGACAAATAGGGAGCAAATATCTAACTATTTATAGGCATTCCATCGGTGGAAATATCGGAATTACAATTATATTTCATATGTGTTACTTCTCTTCATTTCTACTATTTACTTGTATAATAGTTTAGAACACATTTACTTACATAGTATTATTACAACGTTACATAACGATACATTTTCCAAAATTTAACGTTAATGTAACATTACATAAACATACATATTATACTGGTACAGAGACAGAATATGTGTGTATGTGTTTGAATACACATATAGCTATCCAAAACTTATTCTACATTAGTCAATTGATTGAATTTCAACACTATTGGCATGAATATGGCCGCGATAAGAAGACAGAGATGATGAAATACAATTATTATTTTATTCATTCTAATAATAGTAATTACTTAACAAATATTTAACAAATTCTTCTCTCAAAATCTTTTTAAAGAAGCTTGATATTATTTTTTATATCTCCTTTATAATTTATAAATTTCAAGGTTAGCAATTGCAAATGGATACGTAATTGTTTGCAGAATAGAAATGACCGAAATTCTGCATGTTTTACGTAATGCACGTAAATAACATACATATTCTAATGATTTTAACAATTTGCGTGTTACAATTAATATACGTAGCTGAATAATACTCAGAAATGATGTATCATTCACAAAGAGAGAACACCAAACTCGTTAAAATTAGTATTAATAGATTATTATATTAATAATTATTGCATAATTATTGTGTATTTGTAGAAATGTACGCTTACAAGGAGAGTATTTTGGTTTGGGAAACAATGCACATTTAAAAAAGGCTTTTCATAAGAAGCGCGATTACTCAAATGCCTAAATTTTATCTGATTATAGTTTTACGCGATATATATATATATATACATATATTAGATTCGCGAATGTAATGTGTGATAAACATATATTATTATAACATGAAATTTATAAGACTATTTACAGGTTGAGATGATGATCTGTCACGATTGTAAGATGATGGTCTGTACTAGTTATTGAATATGATGCATGATTGTGCATTCCGCCAAAATATGTGTGATAAAAGAATATTTCGCACATTTTTATTAACACTGTCAGACTTCATATCTCTCTTGATAGAGCCATCGAACCAATTTGCGATCTTAATCAGTTTTAAAAAAATTGTTTGACAAAAGTGATTTTAATATCTATACTACTTTCTACGTCTCGTTAATTACATTACACATTCCACCGTTTACCATTTTTATTTATTAAATAATTCACTTTCGGAATTATTTAAAGAAAGTGAAAATAGATGCCATGATTTGATGTTTTTCAGTATTTTATTTAAGAATCGCAGATGGTGCCAAACTGAAATCACAAACGCAAAACATATCTATGAACTGGAACAATTATACTGAACTAAACTATATATTTGCACACTGAAACTGAAGAAAAGATGTGTTTATGATATTGAGAAAGTTGAAAGTGAAAAAGTTGGCGTTATAGTTAACATTAGACATGATTCTCTCATGCCAATCTCTATGTGCGCGAAAAATATAATTTGGCTTGCTGATGGCAATTGAGTGATCATGTAATGCTAAACGCGCTGAATGCATACAGATCTTTGACTGTTAAATCTATAATCAAAGAAGTTTACCGCTTTGGCCTAAGTCGATGTCATTGATACGACGACCAGCGAAAAAATTACATAAATTTTGACTGTATTTAACTTAATTGTTCACAGTGCATTTAATAGACGAGGCAGCTTCGTATTATTAGCGAAATCCATCCATAAGCATTTTCTGTGTGGCTGTAATTTAAGATATTAAGGCGTTTCGCAATTGCAAACTAATGTATTGTCGCAATTGTTATTATACATCAAGCGAATATAAAAGTGAATATAGATTGTTAAAAGTCGTAAATCTCTCTATTTATAATACATCCTGAATATATCTCCTATTTTTAATGATTCTATTTACACTTAAAAATGCATGATTGCATGATTTATAAAAATATATGTTCTTATGTTCTAAAATTAATTTTTATAAGTTGACTAATATTCTCTGTAAGAATTCGAGCGAGTATTAAAACGAGACATTATGATGTATTAACGACCGGATGTTCACTGTGTAGGATTTCGTGCATCTTAACAAACGTGCATTTCGTACAAGCTGCACTTTGTTTGCGCGAGAGAGATTTTTGTATCTTTACTTTTTGATTCACCCTCGTATAAAAGCGCACGTGCTCTACGAAAGAGCCTGGCGTCCGGTGGTGCTGAAGAGATACAGAAGTCGCAATAAAAGTCACCAAGGCAGGCACGGGCCGCGTCGTCGGACCGTGTTGTTCGCGCCGGGGAAATTCCGCGATGAAAAATAGACATTCGCGAAAATCGAGGTCGCGTGAATGCGCGTCACAAGTGCGAACGACATTTCTGTCGCGGTCTTGTGCGTCCTTGATGAGAACGCATGGATTAAGTCTTTCGCAATCAATTAGTCTCGTATTAGTTGTACCTGCTTACCTGTTTTTCTCATAAATTTTCGCTTTCATTCCCGTTCCGCAATATTGAAACAAAAATTAATTTTCAAGAAAGATTTAAAACAAATCCCTAATAACAGATATTTTGAGAATAATTGAAGGATAAATAGATTTTTGTGATATTCCCTGAATATTTTCAAAATCTACAAGGAAAGAACAATTTTGCTAAAGTATTGAAAAATTTGACCATATATAGATCTGAAAAGAATTTTCTCAGGCATTTTTTAAATAATTTTATATAGGACGTTTTAAATAAATTATTTTACAATATAAAAACTTTTTACAGTATTACCATACTTAAACGTTTAACAAAATTATTTTCTAGATAAATTTTAGGGGCGCTTTAGAAAAGCTATTCTTTGCCGTTTTCCTTACATGTTTCGTTACGAATCTCAAGGATATAATTCAAGGATAAATTGTAATATCAATTTGTTATCTTAAATGAAAATGAAGTGACACAGAATAGGAATAACGTCAAGGAAAGAGACGCACGTGTTCGCCGTTGCCGTTTGTGAAATCATCATTCGTGTGGACGATTTCCCGGTAAACAGCGAAAACCGAAAGACGCAGTAGTGAGAACACACGCGGCCGCGTGCTACAAAGAACGAACGGACGTCAGCGACGACGATTCCGCAGGGCCAACGTACGCTAGTTGGCGAGGGTGCGAGCCAAGGTGTCTTCCTCCGACGTTTCCTCCTTCTCCCCCGTTTTTTCCCCCGTTTTCTTCTTCGTTACAGAAAGAAAGAGATGAAAACGGAAGTCAGCCGACCAACGCAGAAACAGTAAAGATGCTAGACTTCCTTCTGCACGTGCATCCATTGACCGATAGAAATTATGAAGGTCCATAAATTTAAATATTAATGCAGTTGAAAGAAAACTTAAATAAATTATTTCTTTTCTCTCTCTCTTCTCTGTCCAGTCTAGCTAATATAATAATAATATAATATAAATATACGTGGTTCAAACGTGGTTTAAAAATGCCAGATCAAGATTCCCAAGGAAATTTAAAAGCTCAGGAATTTAAAGTGTTGGAATATCAAGTCCTTACATTTATAAATTACAAATGTTTAAAAATCTAAGAATTCAGTGATCTAAGAGTCTGGAAGATTATAAGGATTCAAGAATACTCTGATACTATAAATCGGATCCTCGACTCCTCTCCTCCTCTTTATCATTTCATATCCGACGTCGCAACGAAGAGGCGAAAACGACGAAAGAGAAGTCATGGGGGATTTTGGTACGCGGCTGTCTATTTTCGTCGACGAGATGTACGCGCAGTATCCTCTGGCTGCGGGCCAAACATACCGCGGATCCGCATAAACGTTTTGTCCCTGTTGAGCACTGAGCTTCACAATGAATGGAGAGCAAAGTCCTCTAACGCAGGGGAAGAAGAAGCGCTTCGAGTGGGGTTGCAGACGGTAGCGAGATTCATCTTACCAACGCGTCTCTGTCGTTTTTCTCTTTTCTCGTCTTTTCGAGAAATACGCGAGACTTCAATTACGAATGAAACGTTTAAAGAAGAATCAGCGAAAGGAAGATAAAACAATGGATTTCATTTTACATATTGAGTATCGTGGACGTTTTAACAAAAAACAAAAATATAATTTTGTAAAAGTAATTCAGCTTTAAATAAAAAAAAAAAAAAAAGATAGTTTGACAATGCAACAACAGATTTACGGAAAACACCTAAAGACAATTGATCTCTCACTTCTTCGCGATGTTGGCCAAAATTAAACGTGATTGCACACTCGCGTCGTTTTGTACCGCGAGACACGATTTAATTTTTGGCAATTTCGCAAATTCATCGAGACATTTGCACGATAATTCACTATTACAGCGAAACAGTGACGCACGATTTTCTCTGATGTGATCTTCCAAATATTGCACTGAATTGCACATAATAAACTAACTTGCACGTGGCAAAAGTAGTAAACATTTACTGCGAGCTTTGAATTATTTTGCAAAGTCAGTTTCACAAGACTTTTGAGAAACTCTGTGGAAAAATATAAAAGCCTAGTTTATATCAATTAATTTTTCAATATATTACAGTTTGTAACAAACTTGTTAAACAAAGATAAAATAGCATGCTATATTTTAGGGATAGCATTGATAATGGAATCCGGAATGGCGCAGTGGGCAGTTTGCCCTGACGCAACACGATTTACATAGTATTATCGATCTTCATTTCGTATGTCAGTTTAGTGAACAAATTCACACGGAGAAACCGGATGCATCTGTTCCGTGTACACGAATGTATCTTCGTATCTCTTCGAAAATTTTGACTTAACGTTTAGCATCACGATCTTCTTTTGATATCTTCTTCTATTTACGTTTCTTGAGAATTATACATATATATTATTTGTCATTCGTATAACAATTATAATTAAGATATTTAAACAATAATTAAGTACAATATTTTTATGAACAAAAAAGATATCTATGGAGATTATGTTTAATGGCATGAAGAGTAAAGTTACAGAAGAAATAATAAAGTGCTTTGTAGCAGAAGATATGTACCTTGTTATGAAAACTTCTTTGTTCGGAAAACTACGCCGTCGAAAAGCTCGATGCGCGTCAAGATTGGAGCTTTTTTACTCGCTGTGTAATCTTGAAAATTTTTTCTTTAATGATACTTTGTCAACCTGATTGCTACGTGATCATGTCGCGAGATGAGTCATATTCTATGAAGTGAAACCAAAATTGTATCTGACGAATTTTTGAGCTTTAATCTTTAAGCTTAAAATATAAATTAGAAAATATTGTATTTGATAATTTTGATTTTTTTATATAACAGTATAATTTCATTATTTAGGTTTATTACATAAAATTGAAATTGATGAATTTCATACAATTTCAAAATTAATTACATTCTTTATATTAAAATTCTGAGAAATCTTTAAAGAATTTTATTGAATTTAATTGAAATTAAATAGCTAGTTTTTAACGTTGAAGTTTTTTTGTTCTTGAAGAAACTTGTTTTCTCCTTTAAAAGAAAGCAGAATAATTATAATAATTAGCGTAGAATAATTATAATAATTATGATACAATTTTAACAGAAAAATCTCAATGGTAAAGAGTTTAAAGAAATTCTAAGAAAAACTTTTAAAGAACTTCTAAAACAGGAAAGAAATAAAAATTAACACGTGAATTTAACACGATTTTAATTTAAACGTTGAATTTGAGGCTTAAATCGAATTTAACTTATTTGAAAAAAATAATTTATTAATTGACAATTTTTCTCCAAGTTTCAAAAGACTCTGAAGAGACCTCGAAGAAACTCTGGAAACATCAGGAAAGTCTTGAGCTAAACGCGGAAATCCCGACGTCGAATTTGACAGCTTGCATGTCGCGCAGTCATCTGGCTGCGTTTGTTTTCAAACAAAGAGAGAGACAGTGAATACAGACACAAGTCTCAGCACAAGTAGTCAGCTGTTTCGTGACGCTTCCACGATGGTAGCAAGGGGAAGGGGGAGGGGGAGTGGCGAAGGCTTAAATAGCACCACGAACACTCGTGCAGGCTAGTGTCGAACGGAGTCACCTGAAACGAATCTCGGCGGTCGTGGATAGTTTTCAGGTACGAAACTCCGAGGACTAGTGAGGTCCTTGCAAGTCGCGCGGGAAGTTGACCGGATCTGCGTCCCATTGAAATTCGCACGCGAGTACGAGGATTTTTCGAGAGTCGCGCTCGGGGGTGGATTTGGTCCTGGATTTAATCCTGAAATTACACGAGATCCCAAACGACCCCGTATCATCGGTGAAGAAATCGGAAATCCGCGTCTCTTCAAATCCATCGAGAAATGCTTCAACCTTGTCCGAATTAAATTCGAGTCCCGAAAGGAGGTTTCGCAAGAAAGAATATTCTTTGGAAATCTGCGTGGACTTTCGCTCTGAGAAAATCTTTGCGCACAGGAATATCCATCTAAATTGATTTCTTCCACAATAGATTCACTGGATCTTCATCCGACTGAGTTCTTCCTATATCTTCAGTATGCGGACTTGCCGATCGCTTTGACTTTTACAAGTGACTCACAGCGATTACCTAACAAATGTAAAAGTCACAAGAAGATATAAGAAGTCATAAGAAGTTATAAGAAATCATAAGAAAAATAGTAAGCATTTAATTGAAGCTTATAGATATTCTTCTAGCGGTTACAATAGAAACTGAGTAAGACAAATTACTGCTAGTGTGCAAAGATCGGTGCTGATTTTTGTCGCAAACTCAAAAAATTGTCCCTTGCGAGTTTGTTGCCGTAAATTCTAAATCTTGCATATAGCGAAGAAACATGAGGCCGCCGTATAACGAAGAAGAGGTGCAGCAGATCTCGCAGGAGCAGGGCGAGAGGAACGTGGCGATGGCAGTTTGTGTGCAACTCGCTGGTCGCGCGATCATCAGGGTAGTTTCACGATGTGAAGAAGCCCAGGATAATTGCAATTTAGGTAAAGTCGAGTGTGAAGAATACCAAGTCATTCAAAAAATGTTTCTTTTTGGAATATTGAAACACATATTCTGAATCTTGACAAAGTCGCTTCTAGACAAAGTCGCTCCTAGATAAAGTCGTTCGTGAATCAAAAAACAATTAATTATCGATAACGAGATAGCGAATAAACGTCATATATGCATACGCCATTTTCAACAGTGCTTCCTGATTCGAGATAATTTCCACCCCTTGCCTTATCTGTAACGCCGTCTGCGCACACCGCGACCTTGATCGGCAACGCTTTAATGTACCGGTATTTGTGACTCACTATCTTTCATAAAACGTACTTCATAGATTACATCCGCATCATACGCAATTTCATTATAAACATTGAAAACATTGAAAACATTGAAAACAGATTGAAGGATCTTAAAAATTTGAAACATTTTTCGGAGATTAAAAACAGATAACAAATGTTGGACAAGTATTCGTGATAAGTTGGTCAAAATCATTGAAATTAAATTAAAATTACAAAAATTTTCAAACAGTTTTCAGAATTCATAATGTTAGTTTCTACAGAAATCAGAAATCTATAACTTGGACACATCACAATCACAAGATCTTGAAATTAAAAAATTACAGTAATTAAAAATCTGTAAAGTAGTAAGTAAAAATTTATGGTATCAAACATCTGACGAGAAAACGCTAAGAGATTCATAAATCCTTTAAATTTAAAAACATTTAAAAACATGATATTTATCTATTTCATTGATTTCTTTGTTTCAATTAACATTAAAAATTTAACTAGCAAAAATCTAATTATTTATGGAATCGAAGATTTATGGTATTAGTGATTATAGCAAAAATTTGTTAAAAATCCATGCTATCGTAAATCTGATTGAAAATTCTATCAAAAGTTGAAAAATGCGGAGATATGTAGAACGCAATTTCTATACAAATGTGAGACTTAAATTAGTATAAATGAATTATCGGATTGCGATAAGGTAAAAATATCGCAGGTGACAAGTGATAGATCGCAACAACGGCTTTCTGCGTATTGTCATTAATTCTGTCTATCTTATCTATTGCATTATCGGTGACTCAGTTTGCTTTATACGGCTAACGAACTCTCTTACTTTCTTCGAGATACGCTCTTTCTCACACGCGTAACACTACACACGTAGTTACGCATTGCAAAAAAAAAAAAAAAAGAAAGGGGAAGCAAGTAACGACTAATAAAAATTGATCTACAATCGCCGAGCGTCGGGACGCAACGATTTCCTGTGTTGCGGCCTGACAAAAAACATTATAACATAGTTCCGTAGAAAGTACGGATCACGCCAATGACGCACTCATCGTGCAAAAGCAATCACGTAGTACGTGAAGAATATTTCCGTTCTACCTTAAATATCAATCTTGTTAAAGACAAAGAAGATAAATTCAAGATTACGCTATAATAAAACGCTATAATATGGAAAGAAAATACGTCAAAAGTGACAGAGAATCAAAAGATATGTTCTCTCTCTTTGTCTTCCTCTCTCACTTAATGTTTCTGAATACATGATTTATGAAACAGATCATGATGATATAATTACAATATAATTACGATAAATTAATGTCGAGAAGTAAAAGAAAGTACGTGAGTTTTAAAGATTTTAACATACCTTGATTTCTAGTTGATTAAAAACGTTCTACGTTATTTATATAATATATTTCCGATGTTTGTAAGGTGGAATTCTTACTACATAACGGTTAATAAAATTGAAGACTTATGAAGCTTCCAGTGAAGTTACGCAGAAGCGGATAAATAAACGGGTGGCGTTTCTCGAGCATCAGCCCGGATAAAAGTGAAATGCTCGCTTCGCAACTCCGGCATAGATAATTGACTGGATAAACATTACATTACACAACGTGCGTATCCGGTCTTTGTCTCTTTTCTTCTCGTAAGCTTCGCGGAACAACGATGATCTCTCGGTCGTATCTTCATCTGATATCCGATTGATCCGTGCGTATTTTTGAGACACCCGATGCACAAAAGGTCGATCTCGGAATAGTAAAGTGGAGCCTTGGCAATGCTGTTCTATGCGTTCCGAATATCAGCTAGAAGGCTGTTCCTGTTTTATGAACCTTTTTATTATGTCATTTTATATATATATATGTAAAACACGATACAAATGAAACGATAAAAATGGCTACGTAACGTTAGCAACAAATCTCACAGATCTACCAGCATCATCTCTGATTTCTTGGTTTACAAACTGATAGTAAATCATAGATTTCTAATTCCGTACGTTTATGTATGCTGGCAGAGATGTAATATAAATTGATATTATTATATTATAAATTAAATATTAAGTCTTCGATATTGATCTAGAAAAAAATAAGTTTATTTCATAAAATATTTCTCTTTGTCTTATCACGTTTGATCTACGTAAACATTGCTCCGTTTAAGGCCGAGAGTAAGAATGTGTGCAAAAGAAAAATACGGTGCAAATCCAGAAACGCAGAAACTTTCCAACGCGATACGCATAAACGTGCCTACGAGAAGTTTCCGTATAGGGTCTCGCGACCTTAAATGGCAGCTTGTTATTAGGTCCTTTTTACTTTGTGGCAAAGAAAATCGATCGTACGTACTATTAACTAGTCGTAGAAGCAATAGCGAAAAGTAACTTTCGTATTAATTGCACAATGACTTTTATACTAATTGCACAATTCCCCCGCTCGAACGCTTCACTCTTGCTTAGCTTTTGTGCAAATTATATAAGATATCCAGCAATGGTACAATATAATTAATACAGTTTAAATATTCATTTGCAAAAAAAAAGAATTGTTTTCAATTTATATAAAAATGAAAATTAAAAGGAATTAAAAGGAATGAAGAATGTTATTTATAAATTAGTATTAAATTATGCCTTTCTCCTTTCACCTTGTGTTGTAAAATCTATTTAATTTTAAATTTTTGATAAGAATTATATAAGATGTCATGCAACAAGTAAAATATATCATCTATAATCTAAAACTTAAATACTTACTTTCGCGAATTTTGCATTAAAATAAAAATGTTCAAAAAAACAAAAAATAATTTTTGTAATATAGTAATATAAAATTGTATCTTCTTTTTCTATTCTTACATTTAATATCTAAAAATCTAAAATTATTGATAAAAAAAAACTTAAGGAACACAATCGTACAAATTCAAGCTTCAGAGCTTCAAGCTTCGACAAAAACATTATGACTCATAAAAAATAAATTTTATCAAAATTAAATGCAAGACCAAATGAATCAGAACAATTGGTCTTTCCGGAAATGACGTGGCAAACAAAAAGTGATAATTTGATGTCTACTTTCACATCTATTTTCTTATCATATGTTAAAAAAACATCCAGTAAAATTTTTATTTTTTTTAATTTTTATTTGATTAAACTCTTACAAAACATTTACGAGATCACGAGATATCCTAAATTTTCGATTTTTGAAATAGATGCAGAAATGCGTTTGGCTATCGTGGAAACTTCGCGCCTTTCCGATTTTCCGCTCGATTTCCCGATTATCAAGAACGAAACGCGATGAGTGACTATCACGGTCGGTCAGGTGGTGAGATTTATTTTGGCGAGCACGCACGGAAATAAATGTTTCGAACGCAGTCGGAATCGCATCGGTGAGTCAGTACGACGACGGTGAAGATGGCGAACGCCGTGACGAGAGTGGTTCTTCGCTGCGAAGAGGCGCAGGAGAACGAGAGCCTTGGTAAATTACAGAATTCGATGAAAGTCGTTCGCCATTCCTTCTCCACTCGCGATTTGAAATTCGGCAGAAAATTTATTGATACGCGACCACAACGTGGATTCATCACGAGCGCGCGATGGCGATTTCCGGTGTGTTGTTCCCCTTTTTTTTTTTTTTTTTTTTTTTTTTTTTTTTTTTTTTTTTTTCGTAACGCGCCCCGCATTGATGCGCGACCGGGACAGGTAGCAGGAATTACGAAAATGCGATTGGCGTGGCACAACAATGCCTTAATCCGAAGAAATTTGATTGTATAATTGTATAATCAGTGCAGTTTTCTCTTTGCGTCAGATTTACGGATTTCGATGTTCCAGATTTGCGAAACGAGCGTTTCTCATCGATATAAATCAAACCGCGCGATAGCCTCGGAGAGAAAGAGGATGATATGTGAAGTTCCAGTTTTTTTCAGTTATTGGAATTCAGTGAGATGCAATTTTGTTTCGACTTTGCGAAGCGTTAACGGATCCACGTTTGTTCCACGGGTTACCAAATCCGTACAATTCCGTGTACGTTCGTTATCTTCCCGGAACCTCGACGTTACGATGATCGCGATGATTGATAAATATATAACGTGGAATACGTCTGTTCCGTAACGCGTTCAAGTTAGCTTCAGCGTTTTCCGTGCTGGAAACCGCGCCGGAGAAAGCGTGAAACGTGGCGCGCTGACGTTAAGTGTACTTTCAGCCGTTATGATGCACCTAGACTGGCGTTCTCTTATTTTTTTCGAATGACGGAACACTTTTACAATTTCATTATTATAGCTTGATACTGATGCACTATTGGATGTGATATCAGCGCGGAAGGATGATGTGTTCTCTTCAAGTTCGAGTCGCTTAAGTAGAATTTTGTTCATTTCAATCAACATCTGCAAAATAAAATGTTAGAATAAAAATATATTTTATATTGCGCAAAAAATTGCGATTTTGTTTATTCCATTTAATATTTTTTTCATTATCGATATTTGTAGATGGATAGACTCTTGAATAATATTTATTGACAATGAAGAAAGATTCTGTATTTTAAACAATTGTGTATATTAAAGAATTAAGTAGTGTAATATTATTATATTCATTTCTGTTTAACAAAAAATAAATATTTGTAGTATAATAAATGGCATAGTAGACTGGTCTACTATGCCAGAGGTCCCAAGTTCGATTTTCGGCAGAGTCAAATATTTACGCTCGTTTCCTCTCGGAAGGCAATGGCAAATTACCGAAAGTAACTTTGTCATGAGTCTCTCATATCAAAAATTTGCCGTTCGAAATCGGCTAGATAGATCCCATATACCTGTGTATAATCATCATATGTACGCACCAGGTATATGAGAGACAGAGATCACCACGCTCGGACATGAGCAATAAAACTGAAGAAAAAAGTATAATAAATAATAGAATATGTGTAATGTTGACAAATATATGACTGCGAAGGATAATGGTCCTCGCTTTTATTATTTACGAAAAATATACATGTCGGGTCTTCCTGAAATAGAACACATTAATTCTATTTTTAAACCATGACATTCGTTTCATAAAATTTATCACTAAAATTATGTAAAATGTTGATTTTGAAATTTGTTGATTTTTAATGTACTCTGTAACTTTTGTGCACAGCAAAAATTTAACGATAATCCTGCAAAATTACATTAATTAATTCAAAGTGACGTATGTTTGTGTTATTTTTTTCAGGAAACTGTATACATTCTTTCGTTTTGCTTTTTAGACTTGTCGGAGTGCCAGCTCATGCAAATTCCGGATGCCGTCTACCATTTGATGCGACACACAGAACTCAAGAGATGCGATCTCTCCGGCAACGTAATCACGAAAATCCCACCAAAGTTTGCTGTGAAATTCTCGTTGATCACTGGTAAATGAAAATGCAATTTCGAACAGAAAATGCAATTTCGAACAGAAAATGCAATTTCGAATTGTCTTTTTGTTGCAATTTTTATTTTTGTAAAATTTGGCAGAATTCCTGCTCGCGTTATTCAAAATATCATGTCATTTGCAGAACTGAATTTAAGCCACAATCAGATGAGCAAGTTGCCTGAGGAACTGGCCGAACTGCAAGCTCTGGAGAGACTTGATATCTCACATAACACTTTCATCGCTCTACCATCTGTCGCCTGGCGGATACCACATCTCAAGCGACTTCTCGCCAACAACAATTTCATAATCGGTTGGTATCCATCATTTTAGCATTACGTAAAACTTTTACCCAATATTGTCAAATAACGAACAGGTCGTTCAATATATACTTATCCTTCCTGAAAATATCCAAAGTATTCTAAAATTACTTTAAAAAAAAAAAATGTTCCAAATATTTAAAATTATCCAGTTACTAAAAGATAAAAATATATTATAAATATCAAGTGTTTTAATTCAAGGATTAAAAAATTGATGTAATTTTGATGAAATCCAATTTTGATCTTTACAAATCGAAAATAAATCTCACACGAATATATCGCGTTTCTATTATTACAGATAAACACAAAAAGATAATTTTCTTCAGTGTGCCCGATAGATTTTCTTGAAATCGTGCTAAATGCATTGGTTTTACTTGCAGATGTTGACGTCGAGAAGCTTAGGCACGCGCCTGCCCTGGAGTACATTGACTTGCAAGCGAACCCGTTAACGCCAAGATTGCATGATCTCCTGAGCACCCTGACCACGATCACGATCGAGCTTACTCCTCGACAGATCGAGGATTGGGAAGATTTGAACGTTTAAGTCTTCTCCCAAGCGAGAGCAGCCCATTTCGCGGAGAACGACGCAAAGGAGATTTCCGCTCCCGCGTTCGCTCGACGAAGATTGCTCAAGACTTCGCAAACTAGAAATAGAATCAATATTTTGTACAGTGATAACGCGAACTGTGTGATAACGGGTGCCGTGGACCGTCAGTCATTACGGTCCGTTTGTATCTTTTGTAAATGTCACTAGTGATTTTGTACTTAATACCGCGGATCAGTTATTGATCTCGTGGAAATCGATCGATCCCTCGTTTTTCTTTTATACCGGATTTTTAGATTTTATCGCGATACTAGCCATGAGCGACGCAATTGTGATAATTAAACATTGTAATCGTTGAATTCAAGGAGATTCTCACGGATCTCACGAATATTTGGATATCAGAGCATTTGCAGTACCCGGATCCTTGAATTTTATATCATTGGATTTAATTCGTTTGACTTCTCTCGTATTCATAGATTTGTAAATATACATATAAACGTGTAGTCTCTGAAAATCGAAAATCTCGGATTCACGAACCTCAAAAATATCTGTAAGATGTCGTCATATCGTTCATGATTATCAATTGTATCGACTATTTTTAATATAATTCTTGTCCGTCAATGTAATGGACAACTTACCGCTATGGACTGCCGATATACGTATATCATATAATGCGAATTTTCTCTATATAATAATTAGCATTTTGCACTCGAGCATATAAAAGTGTACTATGAAATAATATTATATTATTTAATATCATTATACATTTATAAAATATAAATAAGTATAAATTAAAAAAAGTAATTTAAATTTTATTAAATTATAAAAAATATAAATTAAAAAGAATAACATACATTTTCAAAAATTACGTTCTATATGTGAGAACGTTTCTATGTTTTACATGCACACAAATTGAACGCGAAAGGATTAATTTTAAATAATGGATTTCAAATGAATCTAGACTTTATGGCTCGAGTATAAAATGTTAATAGGGAAAAAATAACAAATAATAAAAATATTATTATAAGTAAGTATTAGCGTCTTGGATGTAGAAAGAAATACAGATCTGCAAACGTAGGTTTGCAATGAGTAGGTTTTCTGCGCGTATTACATATGCAATAACGCGCGTCGAATAATGATTGCCTGTAAATCTATCTTCCTGTGCTTTTGATCTAGTCAGTTGTTCTTGGACGTATGGATCTCAAGATTCATAGACGCATAACTCTATCGAATCTCGAATCCAATTACATCCATTTTGATATTTACATATCTTCACAGATCTCTTGGGTTTATGAATTCTTGATTTTCAAAAAGTCTTAAATTAAAAAAAATACAAAATTATATTAGTAAATATTCGTAAATTTTAAGTTTTATATTCTCACAGATCCGTAGAAATTTGAATGCAACGTGAGACGTCGCAATGCAATAGCATGAAAAGCACGAGGTCGCATTTTTTTCAATCGTATTTCACAGGACATTATTCTATACAGTCCTAGTCCGTATACATCCTAGTTACAATGATTATTATATTGCAATTTGTACTCTATACGAACGTATCGTATTCTTATAGAGAGGACTTGCATTACGGGTCAAAAGAATCATTGGTCATGTTTTATGTTTATTCGACAATTGTTCGATACGTCAATCGTGTTAGAGAGAGTCTTACAAGATCTTGTAAGATATGTGTCACAATTACATGTATATACAGTTTTGACAAAAGAATGGAAACTGCGCAACGTTTCTTTTCGGAATATAGACGGACAATTTTCACAACTTTAATTGCTTGTACATTTACATTCTGTATTACGCAAAATAAACTACTTGAAAGATGTCGAAATAATTTTGACACGTGTACGTCGCACTATTTATTAATAGAGAACGTAAATGGTGCACTTATAAAACTTGTTAGTTTCATTGGATAGAAGGTCCCTACCTTGATTCACTAAAATAAATCGTATACGTATGTACAGAGTGTATCAAAACAGAATGTATGAAAATATATGTCCAAAATAAAAAAAAAAACTTGCTAAGTGAAAAATAATAAAACAATATTTCACAAAAGACAATTTCGGAGTCGTTATGCTTTCACCTATTTTTGATCATGTATTCTGAACAAAACGTTTCATTCACAGTTTAATTGCATCAATTGATATTAAACTGCAACTGAAAAAGATAGATATTTCTTTTATAAAATTTTATAAAAGAATTTTATGGAAATATTGCATAAATGAATTTACTCACCGAACCATTGATGCCTCGGCTTCACGCTGAAGCTGCACGCAATCTCGACTCGCGCGATTAAAAAACACGGTTAATTACATGATCGTATTAATAAATGAGTACTGCATAGTGCACGATTGATACTTTTATCAGTGTTTGCGATATTTATTCGCACATAGAATTTAGCTTTAATAATTAAATAACACAAAATAAGTGTAATTTGGACTACAAACGGATGCAGCGCAGCACGAAATAAAAACAATGCCAGTGCATGCCACAGTCTGCTCGTTCTAATTGCACCTTTTATGTTTTCGCAACTTTTTTAAACATTTTTTTAATCGCAAAGCAAAATCTCAGTAAGTGATTAAAATACATTTTACTTCATACAATAATAGTTATTAAATCTTTGAATATATTAAATATATCCTAATTATATATTCGATGAACAAAAAATATAATATTCATATTTTAATAATTATGTTACCACTATGAAAAATATTTCTCAAGATGTATTCAGGTAAGCAGAAATATTATATTCACGATTTAATAACCATTATTATGGTCACTTTTACATATTTTTGATTTTTATATAACAATAAAATTGTAAAATTTGACATTTAAAAAAATCGCATAAAAGATACAAAGTATAAGTTTTCAAAAAACTGAATTAACATTTCAAACAAACATTTTCTATAAAAATAAAATTGAATATCATAAACATATCAAACGCAAGGAAGAAATCTGGAAAGAGACGCAGATATGTCAGTAATGTTAACGTGTATCCGAAACAATTATATTGGTTTAGTACCTATATTTTTTTTTAATATTAATAATAATAATAATAGTAATAATAAAAATAATAATAAAGTATAATAAACCGCAGAATTAATTATCTACAATACTTATTCGCGCGTATAGAGAATCACAAAATATACATAAAACAGACACAATTAAACGTCGGGACGCACAAACGGCCCGTTAACTTTGTCTTGATATAATCGCCGTGCAGTTCCCTTGTTTTCGCCGTTAACGAACCGGAAGCGATCAAGAGCGGGGACAGGATGCGCGTATGCGTGTATGTGTGTCTGAATGTAGATCATATTTATTCGTGTACTTGCATACGGCTATTGAGTGAAGCTACGCTTTTTTTCCCGACGATCGAATATATAATATCTATATATATGTCTATATATATATATATATATATATATATATATATATAATATATACATATACATTCAATACGCGAGAAAGTTACACGATTCGCGGATTTTGCGAAAAATTAGACGAACACGCCAGATCTCTCGCGATCGCGTGAACTTTCTTCCGAGATAAATCGAGAATTAGATTTAGATACACCATTTCTCTATGCTATTTTGGCGATATTCGTCGGTATCTTCGCTATTGCCTGTAGCAACGATAATGACAAGTCGATAATGTTACATCTTCTAAAATTACAACTTGTCGCTATAATTCTTGCAAACGCTATTTTTTGTTCATTTAATATATCGACGTATAGCACCAACGCAGCATAGAATATCGCAACAGGACATTCGGCTTTTTTAAGGACAAAGCTCTATTTGCGATAGAAACGAATCCTCCGCGATTTAATATAGATTCTGGCACTCGCATGCTGGGGGTAACCTCGCTCTCGCTTCCATATTTCTGGCAATATTTACATAAATCTATCACTAATTAGTCACATTCAGGCAACTTCTTAAATGCGATACATTGACCGATCCACTGGAACGATCCACTTTTCATTCATAGATCAACGTTACACGTAATCGAGTCCTGAATTTCAAGATCCTTCTCTATGTTTTAATTACACAAGCTTTAGATTATACAAGCCAAATAAGCTAATAACCTTACAAAAAAGCTTCAATAAGCAAATCTTAAGTTGTTAATAAATCATTAAAGGATCAAAAGTTTTATTAAGATAAAGAGATCCTGAATTATACAAAAATTCAATTTCTAATTCTTAGCACATTTAGATATATGAATTTATGAAGGTTTTATTAAGCTTTTTAGAAGTTCAGCATAAATTCTAAATATCATAAGATCTGGTATAATATACTTCTTTGAATCAAAAAGTATAACTTTAAAAAGTCTCAATTTCTTGAAACTGAAATGTATGTATTCAATTATACAAATTCTTTATACCAATTTTTTAAATTATTTATTATGTATATCCCAGCTTTTATAAAAAAATGTCTAATTCTTATATTATCGGTGTCACTACTTCTAGAACTTCGTCAAATATCATAATAATTTCGATTACGGGTAAACGTCAAGATTTCACTCGACTCGCATGAGTATAACGAAACTCTAGCAGCAATCAGTCTCGTATTCTCTTCAGCGCATAGTGAGCCGTGTCAGTGAAACAGTCAGGTCGCCTTTTACAACGTCGAGTCGAGTAAGTAACAAAAGAACGATAAAACTTCGGTACGGCGACGATTACAACAGTCGTGATTAATTTGCGAGTACGAATAGGCGGAGCGCATTATTACTGGATAGTTAATTTCTTTGTAACGGGATCATTAAACGCTTCGTTTGTGCACAACTACACAGGAAAAAAGACACATCTCGAGATGCCACGAGAGTGCATTTAAGAATCGTTTTGACTCTTCATATTTTAATTCTTAAGCAGTCACATTAAAGTAATTCTGACGTAATCTCAAAAGAAACTAAAGTTTTTACACAAATAAAAGATTTACTTCAACATCTTTAATTAGAATATTGTATTTGCAATTCATATATCAACTATTTCTTTTGATAAGAAAATTAAAATTTGGCATTCTCTACTGATGATTAAATATTTAATATTTAATTAATAACATAATTTTTCTGTTTTGATTCTTGCATCTGCTCAAGAATTAAAAGTGCATACAATTGAGTATATAATCGGACATAACGCTATCGTACAGCCTAAATTCAACCCTTACCTCTGGATTCGTAAGTTTCCTGCCGTAGATAGACTTTAGAGCCACTGTAGCCCTTCGTATAAGAGATTATTGTAAAATAAAAAAAATTTATTTACAGAGTGAAATATAATACACAGTCTGCGAGATAATACAGTATTGCTAAATAAAACCTTTCGAGATTAATAAAGTAATAACTATTGTTATCAGTAATAATTTCAACGTGAATCAAAACGCAAAGTGATGCAGATTCAACTGAACTTTATATTATACTGAAATGTTAAGTGCCATGTAAAGATTATTCTAAAATAAAGGATAGAACATAATTTTTTTCTTCTAATTGGTCAAAGATTTTCTATAATCTTTTCTATTCGAATAGTATGAGAAAAGGAACATAGATGAAATTTCTCTTCTGTCGCTTTCCTCTTATGCATCTAACGTTTCAATATAGTATAGAGTTCAGTGTGCAATGCATTCCTTTGCGCGTAGAATTTTTCCCCGCGATACTATAATTGTATTTTTGCGGTTTAAAAGTTTATAATTAACAATTAACAGCCATTAATATCAACTTATAATTTCAAAATGACGCAGATAAGGCTGGATCGCAGCGAGCGTTTATAAAAAAAATCACGTGATTAGAATACGAAAGTAGTGATCTAAATATAAATTTAAATACTACATTCGCTATAATCTGTTAAATATTTATTTAACAGATAATTGCTAATATTATTTAACAAAGTATTATTAATAATTTTATACAGGAAAATGTCGCGGCATAATTGGCTTAAAGGCCGAGGCTTAAATAAATCCGGATAAGGGCGAAATTGTCTCTTGGGGGGGAGGGGAATCCTTAATAAGTCCAAAAATGAGCTTGACTCTATCGCTATTACGCTTAGATTGATTGATCACAAAGCCGGGGTATTTGTTCGTATCGTATCGTTCCTTTGTTTTTTCCTAGTTCATCAATCGATCGATCGAACAGGAATCCTTTGGAGGGAAATGTGTTGGAAATGTATTCGCGATTTCGTTAAGAATATTATCACTTAATTGGCATGCGATAATCCGATTTCGCGGATCCTTTACTTCTATAGATTATGATGGATTCTTCGATTGATGAACAGTTTCCCGCAAATACGCAAATGAGAAATCTTATTTTCATCAATTTTATCGGATCGTTCAGAAAAATCTCGGGGTATTTGTTTTGTCTGTAAATATTCACAATCTTTAGCGATACAGATAGATCTTTATCGATCTGATGCTAAAGTTCGTAGATTCCCAATTATATTTTCGATTTTAAAGATCCTTCCATTTTGTTTGTTGTTCGAGTATTGATTAGGCCGTTGATCCGCCGTTGATGTCTCAATATCACGTACCAATTCATCCAACACATGACCCTCTTCGACCAAATACTTTACGCGCCTTCGATAATCTCCTTCGAGCGATTCTGCGTCACGCAGTTCTCCTTTAACAACTTAGGAGAAGCGGCTAAGTGTTGTATAAGTGACACTCTATATACGAAGTCGGCACAAAACCCTCAATCGGCTGCGAGATGCGTCGTACTCTAGTCCACCCGTCTCCCTGATCTAATTCGATCATATACAGCTCTTCGCCATCGTACATTGGTATGGAACCTTCGCTAGTCGCTGTAAATAAAATAATAACGATTATTACAACAAGAAAATGATCGTTTACGGTTTTTTATCTCTTTCGGACTTCAACATTTTTATCTTCGTTCCTAATACTGTCATAAAAAATAGAGATCATATATCTTCTCATAAATTCGGAAGGACTTACCGTCGAAAGGATAAAGTGCTCTACATGTTCCCAATGGTGGCTGAGCATCCACTTCGTCATGATAATATTCCTCACCACTGCCGGGTAGCGACGTTCTCGACTCGCCGAGACCAGATTCCGGGCTGTTCGTGGAACTGTGCATCAGTACCATAAAGCGAAAACCGTGGCTATTTGTCTAGTGTGAAGTGTCTAATCTACTAAACATCGCAAACCAAACGTTTTCGCGAAAAGGACTGCACAACTAGATCGCGATTTAATTTGCTTCTACAAATGATTATAAACGTAGCAGAATTCCAATTCGTCACACTAATAATTTGTGAAACATATCAAATGACAATAACTCATGTAGTAAAACACTTTCTGTATTATCTCTGTTGATTATATTCCGATAAGATAAGAATGATTGCATAAAAGCTGAAGACTGCATTACCGAAGATTGCAAATTTCTTGGATTTTTTAGATTTATGGAGATCGAAAATTATGAAACACGAGGAATCTACAAAGCAATCAGTATACTAATGGAATCTAAAAATAAATTAATAATAATAAAAATAATAAAATAATAGTAATAAAAAGAAAAAAAATCATAAAATATAATAAAGTAAATATAATAAATATATAAAACGTATAAAATGTATAAAAACTGAAAATTTTATGGATTTCTTAAAAGTTCCGAAATTTTCAAAGTGTATGATGTGACTTGTGCATTACCCCATCCTATGTCAACGAGATAACTTACCCATGAGTTGGTTGCGGTGTGCCTGGTGCACTCTTCTTGTGAACCGGCTGATTGGCGTTCACATTACAAACGCTCGAGTCAGAAGCGGATCTCGAAAGGCTTTCTTCGCCACCCGAATGACTTCCTCTTCGTGAACTCAACGGCCTCGTTGCCGAACCATTAGTAGTAGGTTTTCGCATTGCTTGACTTGGGCTAAAAGCACATCACATTATTACCTTGTCTCTTTGATAAATTAAAAATTAAATAACACATATATTATTGCTATTATATAAATTTCTCACTTTTATTTAGTTAATAGCGAATATCAGCACAGATCTTTTCATAGTTTTAGCAAAGTTTCATTTACCTAGACAAACTGGCGCCAGCACGCATTGCTTCTTCGAGGTAGCCTTGAAACTTTGCCAATTCAGCTCCGAGCTTGTCTAGTTTATTACTAGACTGATTTAATTGTCCCTCTATACTCATCGGGTCTCCTAAAGCGGGATTCTGCTCATATACTCCTTTCATCTTCATCAGACCATCCCTTGCAGCAGTCTCCTGCTGAATTTTCGCCTGAATCTCGTCCAATCGCTGTTGCAATCGCTTCTTCCGCTGATTTGGTGGTAGATCGCTACAATCCTCCTTGGCACCGTCACCATAACCAGGCACATTATTCTGGAATTTATTTTAATAAATATTGATTCCTTTAAAATTGTCAATTATATTCCTGAGACCCAAAAATTTCTTTGAGGCGAATCCTCTATAATAAAATTCATAGACAAAATGTATTAAGTTAATTACTGTAATAATTAATATTAATGTATATAACAGTAATAAATTAGAATATTTTAATAAAATTGCAATTATATAATTACAAAATATGAGTTTCTCTCTTTTTCTTCTTTTCTCTCAATATATTACAGTCTCTCAATATATTACAGTCTGAGTCTCAGGAAGGTAACAGAAGAAAAATGAGAAAGCTTGAGAACATATTTTGTTGCAAGAATAACTCATTTCATTAATGATCTGCGAATTGTTAGTAAAAACTAGCATATACAAATTAATATTGATGAACAACTTCAATATTTAATATCACTCGTTGTTCTAAGCGATAAGAAAAATAAAATGTATTCTCTATAACATGATAAAAAAAAATATAAACAAATTATTTCAGAAATGGGAATAATATTTAACCCTTTTGGTGCTGAAAGATTTAAAAGAATTGGTAAAAAATAAAATTTAATAAATAATTAAAATTTACTTTCCCTTTATTTTCAGAATTCATAAATTTCAAGAAATTCATACATTTTTATATTGATGCTACTAGATTTAAAATTCTATAAATATTTAATATCTACGTTATATAGACTCTCAAAAGTTTTCAGCTTTACAAAAATTAGATTTATTTAATTAATTCGTTTATCGAGTAGTAAATGTAGGGATTCCTTCAATTTGATTTCCTATAAAATAATCGAATTGATGCAATTTTATTCTCAAAGAAGCGATTACCTGCTTCTATTTACTACTGCATATAAAGAAGTCATAAAGAAGGCAAGCAAGTCGAGCACTTGTAAGCATTCAATAAGCACCAAAAGGGTTAATTGGTAAGTGACTTGGCGATTATATAAAGGACAGACCTTTAAAGCTATGCACACCTCGATCAACTTCTGTCGTTCGCATGAAACAAATCCCAAAAGCGTATCATTCAGCGAATGAACGAGATAGACTTTTAGCAATAGCGTATGCGAGAACACAGATTTCGGAAACGTTAATTCCAAGTATAAGATATTTTATTTAAATCACAACATAAAAAAATTAAACTAATTTTTAGTAAACATAATTTCACATTTATAAAATCTAAAATTTCACAAAATTATTGGTATTTATAATAGTACATTAATTTTATTTTGTTTTCTTGTTGAATATTAATTTTAATATAAATTCTATTTAAACTATAATTTTAATTTTATATCATTTCAAAACTATATTATTTTATATAAATCTCCTCAATCCTCGACGTAATAAATTTTAATTTAATTCTCTATGATAAAATACTTTTTCTATTTTTCTAATCATAATTAACTTAATTTGATTACAATGTAAAGTGTCAGATAATTTGTACATATTACACTTAATAAATGTTATAGTTAATCAATCTTATACTAATTAGAATTAATGTATCCGCTGAATTCACGCTCTTCTAGTAAGACGTTTTAATATCGCACGTATTTTATCTTTAAATTGCGGATAAGTAATTGTTATTATATACGCAATTGCGAGCGAAAAAGCGGTCTACGAAGTACTTACTAAGTGTGACAATATCCCAATTCATAGAATTCCCATGATGATTGGAAACAAGAAGACCACAGGTAGATTGAACCATCCACCAAATTAATAGAAAGTACAGAAGAAAAATAAGTTATGTTTTTCGTTATGCAAGATCAAATGAAAGATTGATTGCAAATTATAGTACGAACATACCAAACATATAAAAATAAAAGAAGATACAGTATTAAACTCAACTCATCACAATTGGTATCACAATTTAGGAAATCTAATCATCATTTATGTATTTGCACATTATCTGTAAATTTAAATAAGTATATAAAAATATTTCAATTCATTATGAATTCTAAAAAACTAACTCTAAAAAATTTGTTTAATAAAAATTGGAATATATATTAACAAAGACGTTAAATACTTGTTACTTTTTTTATAAAATAAGATAATACAATTTTATATAATAGGAAAATGAGTACAAGGAATTTTCTCTATTTTAATTGTAATTTTAATTGTCATTATAATCAAGATTTTTTTAAATCATATTGTTGATAAGCTTATATTTTTAAAATCATGTTATCAATAATCATGCTATCAGATATGAATAGAGTTTGTTACTGTATCGCAAAGCGTTTGTAAAGTATACAAAAGTGAAACTCTTCAAATAATAATACTAATTTAGAAAGGCAAAAACCGCTTCGAGTAATTATAGATAACAGTGCGCAAAACATAATTGAGAAGTCGCTCGTAAATAACATCACTGTAGCCGGACGGAAGAATGCGGAGTCTACTAATATGCATGCGCAATTGAAATTTGTGTGCATATAATAAGAGCAGGCCTGTCGGCTAATAAGAAGATGCAAGTATACGTACATAAATGATAAGTTAAAATAATAAAATGATACTTCAAACGATTGTCGTGCATGCTGTAAAAAATAATCTGCAATATCCTCGGCAATTATCCTTTTCTTCTCATGACCTCGCAGATAAATAAATAATGCAATAAATTATGTTAGTTCTTCCTTCGAGTCGTGCGAGTTTTCAACTTACAGAATTACGAATCGGGATCAGAAATTATATTTTCATTTCAATTATATTATATTTTTATTGCTAAAAATCAATATGTAATCATGAGATACGTGTGGAAAAATCGCAAAAATTTAATGCCTACTCGACAACTTCACGAGAAGTAACATAAGGTTCCTCAAAAATGGTATCGTTTTAATAAAAATTCATAAAAATAAAATAATTAAATAATGATGACTAACTCTGTGATAATAACTTTGTATTTTGCATTAAATTAAAATGACTAGACAAAAATTAGAAAAAGATCTGCGAGAGACGCGCTAATTATCAATGATTTTCAACGTTCATCAGATTTCATTCAATTTAAGGAATGTTCAGTACATCTTTTTATTATATTATATATATCATACACTCTATCAATGATCTCAAAAGATTTGCAATGATTTTTATGCAATGAGTTTCCTCAAAGCGATATGGATGAGTAGCTACCTTATTGCTGCCGAAGATCCCGAAGAGACCGACCCTCTTCTTGATCTTGCCGCCAGAGACGGTGCCCTTGACCGTGAGGTGATTATGGATCGGCTGCATGACCGGCTGGGCTAATTGACTGTTGCTATCGTAGTTTTTGGCGACTGATAAGTCCTCGAAGGGAAAGTCTCCAGGCGGCTGAAAACCACTCTTATAGCGTTCGATCACCAGCATCGTGTCTTCCTTCTCATTGATCTCGTTCGCCGCCTTCTCGATGCCATCCAAGCACTGAGCAATTATCGGCGCCACTGCTCGTTCGATCTCTACCGATTTCATCATGTAATTCCGCATATTTTTTATCCTCTTCTCGTCCAGTTCCTACGACAAAAGCGTGATATACAGAAATCGTAAGGAAAAGATCAATAAAGGTAATTGAAATATTGAATCGCATGAGTAATAACTCACTAACTATTGCAATAATTTCCACAACCAACTTAATTGAATCGATATTGATTTGTAACTGAACAGACAAATTAAAATCGTTTTGCAATAAAATTAACTTAAAATTAAAACCATGCGAGTGATTAATACATAATTGGATCCATTCTTCAAACTTATCAACTATATCAATAAGAGTTTAATCATCTCAAATCCTTTCTTTTATTATATTAAACAGTCCAACAAATTGTTTTTTTGTATAATAACACGATGAAAATCTTTTCAAATAATCAATGTTATATAAAGATTACGACAAGTAGTACCTGAAGATGTTGAAACACTTCTGGCATCGCCGTGTGATAGTGTAACGTCTGCATGTCATTCGTCTTTTGCAGCTGATTCGCATACTCCGTTTTGGCTTCCTCGCTCTGCTGAGTCTTCATAGTCATATTCATCCTCTGCTTCTCGACCTGTTCGTTGTAAAAAAAAAAAATCAATGAGAAAATGATAAAAAAAAAGGAAAATGGAAAATGATGGGAAAAAAATCGATGAGAAATCATGAAGATTCAATATTCATCAATTATTTTTAATTGGGAAGGAAAATAAATTAAGATTCTATCTGATTCATGTAACGATATTATAAACTTTTTCTCTCAATTATATATCCATCAGAAGTTGAATTTCTCCTAGAAAAAAAATCGACGATAAGAAACTAAATAAAGCTAAGCACGATGCAAAAGTTAAAGGAATTTGTCACATACCGATTAGGGGATTTATTACCGTACCTCTGCTCTCGAGAGATTGAGATCCGCGTCCGCTCGCTGGTAGTTTTCCACAGCGCGCTCCGCCTCGCGGAAGGCCTTCTCGTAGGCCTTCCTGGCGCGCTCCAGATTGCCGATCTGACCGGCCAGAGTGGCCATCAATCGCGCACCTTCCTGGAGATGTTTTTTGCGATCCTCTTTGAAATCTTTAACCAGAATGTTGAGTTCCCGCAGAACGTTGGCTTGGAGATTCTCCGCGATCACCTCTCGCTGACCGGCCTGATCGTTCACCTCGTTCAACTCCATCTTGAACGCTCGGCAGGGACTATACCTGAAGAAAATACAAGCTCCGTTCCTTTCCTCTTCTTGTTTTTTTTTTTCAATCTCTTTTTACACTGCATTCTCTCCATCTCCATTCTCCATTGTTTTTAAAGTTCATCGCCGTTTAATTAAAATTCCTAGTCTTTTCTTTTCTTACTATTTCCTTCATATTTTCAAGTTCGCCTTCTATTTTTTATTCTTTCATTACCACACCCTGAATTTTTCGTTCGATACTTTACTTTTCGTCATTTTTTTAATCATTAAATTTCTCATTTCTCTTGTCAAGAGATATTAATGGCCTAGCTACTTTACACAATTTACACGCTTTATATAAGGCAGACTCTTGCCTTAAATAAAGTTAACATAATTGTATTTTTTTAAAATAATTTAATATAAAACTTGCATATTAGACAAGAATAATTTCCAATCTACACCAACGCCAACGCAGACTGCTTTCGCAGAACGCGAGAGGCCTAAATCTCGGCCCACGCCGATTCGTATGACGCATTCTTTATACTGCTCTATAAAGAACCGACCGGGAGCGCAAGAATCTCTTTTACCAAGTTATTGAACTCATCTCACCTGCGAGATATATTCTTTGCAACGTTAGAATAATCATTTAAAATTTCAACATAATTAATAGAGCTCCAGCTCTTTCTCGAAGAATGTTAAAGTCTTGATAGATTTCTAAAAGAGATCTGACGATTAAATATACAAAAAAAAAAAAAAAAAAGACAGAACAAGAATTTAAGATATAAGGTTTTAATATCACGGTTCTAATGCACAAAAATTGATTGGAACTTTCTAATTTCAATCAGGAGTGAATTCTAGGTCGCGAGATAAGCAGGTTGCTTCTATTTTCTTTCCCCCATTAAACTTTGCAAACGTGTTTGTGTTGAACGTTTTGCAATTGACGGATGAAAGATTTTTTCATGGAAATGAAAAGCGCAAACAAGTTGACGGAAAATTTCATCGAGGCAAAAGTCGTTTTATTTTATCCCTGATTTTACCTTAATTCCTGTTTTATTTTAACCCTGATCTATACTCTTATAGTTCTATACGCGTTTAATTACTCGCGCGCTGCACATTCTGTGCGTCCAGTTAGAAAATTAATTATAGTTTTATGGAATTCAGAATCCATGAAAGAATAACTCTGAAGATTGGTACACAGAGAAAGAAAAATTTTACTGAAACTACCTAAAACTACCTAAAAATATCTAAAAATTGGATCAAACATCTAGGAAATAATTATATTAGACTATCAAAATAATTCTGTAAGAGTTACCAAATAATTTTGTAATTCCATTTAAACATAATGAATTTAAATAATAAATTTGTAAAAATTTTTTCAGCAATCAATTTGACTGTTTTATGAAGTTATTTCGATGACCCTACAAAATTATTTTTTTTTCATATAAAAGTATAGAAAAAATATCTACCAAATATTTTTTTAATTTAATAAATCTCGATTATATTCGAAAATACAACAAACTCCAATGCGTTGTATACGATTAGAGAATGAATTATTATATATACCATGAAACTTCATAATTGGAAAATATATTGAAAAATATACCGAAATATACTGAGTTATACTATTTTTGCCTTCAAAAATAATCACCGCAAGAAGGGATATTACTACTCCATTCGTCATGTGCAATTACCTACTTCTCCCGATTAGCCACAGTGGTGTAATTTATCTCGGCCACAGACAATTTAAATATATGTTTGTTATTCTTTGATGTTTGGTACACAAAAACGGATTTAATAATCTATCTAAGATCGTCGGTAACTCGAGAAGAGAGAGTGGCTTTATACTTACTGATAATCCTCCTCCTCCTTCTTTTTCGGTTGATAACTCTTCACGAGACGTCTGCAACAGAGAAGGGAGAAATGAGATTATTGATGCACGCTTCTCACGAAGGTGAAATGACATCGCCGATAACATCAGGCAAATAGCAGAAACTATTGGATTACCCGGAAGTAAACTACCTGGAGAAACGATCTCTATATTACCTCAGGGTTTCTCGTTTACGACTTTTTTTTATTCAACTGGTAATTCTTTTGAATCGTTGAACTCTAATTTCTTTTGAACAAACAAAATTATATTTTACACGAAAAAAATAATTTTGTTAAAGTGTCCAAAACTTTAGCCAAGTGCAGATTTAAAAATAATTTTGTTACTATCAAAATATATATTTATATAAAACATTCAAATTAGTTGCTAAAATATTAAAACGGTATAATTATCATGTTTATTCCTCTAGAATTATTTTGATGGCTTAGCAAAATTATTTTCAAATTTTTGTCTAGCCAAATTTTTAAGCACTTTAGCAAAACTGCTTTTTCAATATAAATATAATTAAATATAATTATAATATTGTAATGACAATATGTGACAGCATGCTCAGAATTATATCTCGCAATTTTCACACATTTCAACTCTCCTCCTTTTATGGGAGAAATTATTGGTGCGTACAAGCAGAAATTTATTTGATGACTTACGCGGTCATTCCAATCCGTCGGAGTGCATCGAGAGGTCAAATCGCGAGCTATGCCGCGGCGCAATAATCGAAGAAATATCAGATCGCGAGTGTGCGGAATTATTTTCGGTTGTGGCGTAGATTAAAACAGATCTGGGCGTGCCGTTTTGATTTTTACGTTGCGCCACACGTCGGTCTATAAATATACTATACACGTTGAATCTCTACGCGCCCTTGATATATCAAAGCGACGCGAAGAGGATTCCAGGCAGAAAAAAAAAAAAAGAGAATAAACAAAAAGATGCCGGCGCGGCAAATCGCTTATACAAGAATAGATCTCGTGTGCAAAATAAAATATAATTGTAGAATTTTCCAAAGGGTCAGCCAAATGCACGCGCGAAATTACTTCTCGAGCGAGTTCCGCGAGTAACCGGATACTGTTACGGATGATCTTCCGGTTATCTAACCGGAGTAATTTTTTTCGGATGTTACAATTTTCCCAAAATCGTCCTGGAATACGCGTGCGCTGGCCGCCGCGGTTTTATACGAAAGCGAATAAAGGGTCGCGCTAGACGTGGAAATTGCAGCGCATTAAAACGAAGGACGGTGCGGTGATTCGTATGCACCGGCAAGAGCGAACGTGCGCGGCGAAGCGCGTGAAATCATTTCTCGCCGTTGCATAGTCAGCTCTAATTAACCCCTTCGTCAAAATCGATTCTAACAGTCGGAAACGCACATTTTCTCATCAGTTTCCTCATCAGGCATGCAAATTTAATTGCGAATTCATGCAACTTACGGTCCATGTAAGCATTCAATTGCGTTACAATAATTGATTATATTAAAAGTAATTATTATTACAACTAAGCTCCTCATCAAAAATCAAGACGTCGAGTCACGCGAAGTTAATAATTTTCAAATGTTTTTCATTATGATAGAATGCCTGATTATAAATTCCGATTATAAGCTGCGTCGGAAAATAACACAAGGAAAGAATAGTTTTGCTGAAATATCTAAAAATTTAATCGTATACAGATCTACAAATAATTTCGCTGGCATCAAAATAATCATGTGGGATATTCAAATTGATTGCCGAAATGTCAAAAATTTTTGTAATATAATCATATATTTTGCATGATTCTTTTGATGATTTAAAATTATTTCAAATCCTGGTTAAACTTTTAGGTACCTCGACCGTTCTTTTCGTGAAGGAACGATAAAAATATTTACACCTCAATAAACCTTCAGTACAATTTCGATCCACTTTTGTAGATTATGCCAAAGAGCAGATGGCGGAATTAATTACGACTAATGTTGCACGCAGCGCACATCTTGGGACGTACGATGAAGTAATTAAGCGTAATGCAAAACGGAGTAATTAAGCGTCCGGAGTGAATGGATTTCGAGACACCCGATAGAACAAAAGTGCGCCACAGTGGACGGCATTCACAGGACGGACAAGGGACTCCTTTAACACAATATTAGTCGCTACAGATCTCGCCTCGTCCCTGAACCCATGGGGTGCGTGAGACACGCTCGTTACATAGAATGTCCCATTGAAATCATTTCGCCTCGTATGTCTCATCCTTTGTCAAGGCACTTTAAAAAAAAAAGTATCATACACGTTGAGCACGTCGAGTCGCACGACAGGGTGCAAGGTGCAAGATATACGAAAGCAGGGACCCCACACACCTGTCATTGGCCTCTCCTCCCTTCTCTCTGTCGATTTAAATTATTTTCAAAAGTAAAGAAAAATACGACTGCGCTATTTTTTTTCACTGTTTTTTTTTATCTTTAATAAAGTATAAACGAATAATTAATAATAAAGAAAAGAAAAACAAATAAAAAATTAGTAAATAAAAATAACTATGTTACAAATAATATATATAAAAAGACAGAGATAGATTCAAATCTTTATCTCGCAGTTCTTTATATAACAAAATTCTAATGCAGAATATTCCAAATTAATATCGTGATAAATCCTTGAAATATAAATTATTTAAAAAATTCAAAGAAATATTCAGATCACTAAAAAATCTTAATGTTTTTTAAGTATAATTTATGTTTAAATATCTCTATATATAATAAATCAAAATTTATACTCAGTCAATATTCACATTTTGTATATGGAATATAGTACCTCGAAAAAATATCCGGGTACTTCTAAAAATTCATCCCTCTAAATTTTCCGTATCCCTTTATGATCTTAGATATTACGTTTCTCACCTGAGCTTCGCTGCGTATTCGAATTCGATCGCGCAACGATCACGTATGAAGTGGCCATACCTCTCGAGAAATTCTATCCCTTTCTGTGTGTGTAGGGACAGATTCTCGAACTGGTCCTGAAAGCATAAAAAGAAAAAAAAACGATAGAAAAAAAATCAATGTTTATTTATTTATAATACATAAAATATGAGATTAATTTACAAACTTATATTAAATAGAATATACGAATGTACGAATATATGAATATATTTTTATATTAATGAAAAATGTCCTTTAATTTTCAGTATTTTAATTACATTATAATTAAATTATTACATTAAAATATTCTACGTTTATATTAATTAATTAGCTTGCGCTAATATTATAAAAATTGAATTGTAAAATATTCCAGATACAATAAGTATTTAGAAAAATTACAAATTTAAAAGGAAATGATGCTTAAAATGTGAATTATTTTATATATTTTGAAGAGATCAGAAAAAGAGGCATGAGATAATCATTTGAGTAAGTACATATAAGAAAGCTTTGAGAACTAAGACTTATTCTTAACGAAAGGGAAAAGTTTTTCCTTTTTTTTTTTCTTTCAATTTCTTAGAATATGTTTGTCTAAATTGTCGATTTTGCCGGCAAGAGAGTGAAGACTTTTCTCCGTCGAACGAACAATCCGACCGTATCTATCGCGGTCGACGACTGAGAAAAACCTCTTGGCACACATACGCCCCTCGTTTCCTCCTCCTCCACCTCCACCTCTTCCATCACCACCGGGACAATGAGGAATTTCGCAAGCAACGTGCGCGGAAAGATTTCTGAACGTCGTTTAGCGGCTCGGCACGAAAAGTGAAACTGGACATACTACCGTTTAGTTATCCAAAGTAAAGTATATAAATGAAGTTAATGCCTACATTTGCAATTTTGATGGTCTATTATTTAGCATCCTATAAATTAATTTTCAATATATCTGCAAGATATATAGAGATAATAACTGTCTGCCTTGTACGTTTGTAAACCAGACTCATGTAGCAATTTTCTCACTAACTCTTCCTCTTTCCACATCTTTATTATGATGAGATAACAAATGCAAAATCATACTAATCATTATAATAATAAACATTATAATTTAAATTTAAATCGATAATTTTATTTATAAAATAATAAAGTTCTTTAAAATCTTTTTGTCCCATTTCTTTATCTCAGTGTTGCATTAAATTCGCCAATTGCGAAACTGACGTTGCACCATGACACAGTTCCCTAATACTATAAAATTCGTTCTTTCTTTTTCTTACTAAAAAAAAATCTTTTTCTTCCATATTCTACAAGAATTCAGAAAAGATTTAGATTATCAATTTCGAGGCTGAGATATCTTTGAGTTCTCTCTTTCTCTCTACTTAAGATGGAATGCGAGCTTTATCGTTCAAGGACGATCCTATCTTTCGACATTTATACCACGGCGCTGGCTTAAGGATAAATCGGGTCGCCGCTACAGCGCGATAAAGAGAGAGAGAGACGAATGATTCTCGGTCCACACGGCCGGCATTCGAAACTTACTTTCATTTCCAACGAGCGGCTATTCAAGGGCCACGCGACTTCTTACGTGGCCATACGCGGTGCGTGCGCGTCCTTCTGAGTTGCTGAGTCCTCTCGCGATGTCTCACCTTGCCACGTTGCAGCGCAGCAAAAAGAAAAGGGACGAGATCTCGACCGGAATACCGGAGTCACGTGTACGCGATTTGCGGTTCGGTAAAGCCGAACGGCGCGGAATGGAAGAAGGAAATCGCGCAAAGAATTTTCTCCACTCGACCGTGAATAACTTAATAAACAAGTAAGATTAACTCTCTCCCTATAAGTGAGATAATAATAATCTTCAATCATCATCCCAATTGCGCCCCGTAAACGCATGGATGGATCAGCTCGAGCAATTAAATTAGATCAAAAGAAATTTTATCGCCTTCTACTGGTTTTTTTCCCTTACTTTTTCTCCCAAAATCATGTAGAAATCTCGAGTTCTTTCATCATTTTTCTAAACATTTAAAATTAATAAAAGCCTTTAAAATTAATAAAAACTCGTTTGTGAAAACTTGTTTGTGTAACAATCATATAAAATTTTAACAAATACATTTGCGGAATCTAGATTTGTCAAAATCTTCCGTTCCGCGAACTCTGACCTTTTAATTATCGGCTTCTTGTCTCCCGTCTTCTTTCATCGATCTATCACTTCTTTGTGGAGGATTCTTCACATGAAAAGTATAAAAATAACGCCATCATACTACTCAATCAATCAAAAGGTGATATCGTAGTCAGAAAATAGAAAAATTTCCCGAGGAAAAGAGGGTCGAACGAGAATAAAAAAAAGAGGAGAAGAGAATTAGGCAATTCCACGGACCGCTATCGCGCGCTAAGAGTTAAACGGTAAATTTAATTCGCGATTTCCACGGCGATTTTCTTCCATTCGTTCAAGGTTTACGGCTTACGCGCGGTGAACCCGACTCGAGTCACACTCGAGTCGCAATCGCGCACGGACGAACTCACTCGTGCGTCTCTACGTCTCGGATCGGAACAACTTTCTCATTGTGATAACTGTATAACGCGGCTCGTGGTTCAGCAAGTAATTTGCAATGAAATAACGGAGAACCGGTAGCGCAGGTGATAGTCGCGAACCGCGAACCTCTCGAACGTACACGCCGTGGTACGAACGGCGCGCCTCGGCGTCGAAGCAACGGCGACGGGCAATCAAATCGATCGAGTCGTTCTTTTCAAATCCTCCAAGATATACCCGCGCGCCTGGCATCTCGGCGCTTGATTATTAGATTCCGTTTTTCCTTCACGCCGGATATAACGAACGCCGATAACGCCGCTGATTGCGAAGCAGGATTGCGTATCGCATATTTGACGTACTGCGAACTCAGGTCTATTCAGCGAATTTGTACACAGCCTGAGTCACACTAGAGATATAACGTTTAAATGTCCTTCGGTCCTAATGTTTACAGACGAAAAAATGTGCAGAACGAAGAATGCGAATAATTTCCCTTAATCATCTTGAATATTTCTGCGTATATATATTTTAATATTTAATAATACAATATAAAAAATTATTTTATATATATGTATGTTTTAAATATTTATACATATATTTATACATATTATTTTAATTTGATTTTTATTAAATTTTAAGATCATTTCGAGATTATATCGTAATATATTGAGCTTCAAGCATTCGATGCAATATATGCAAGAAATAGAAAGGTATATGTAATATACATAAGTTTAATAAAAAAAATATTAATAAATTTAATAATTCTGAAAATAAATGATCTTATACTCGTTTTTAGCATCTATACGTTCTTTTTATTACATCTTTAAATAAAAAATGTTTTTTTATTTATCGTGTGATATATTTACATAAATTTAATATTTATTAAAAATAACACGAACATATCGCATATATGTATTTAAATATAATTGAAATATATTAAATATTCAAAGTTTATAATTATACTCGCAATATTCCTCTCTATGTGCAACATCCTCTATATAATTTATTTAAGAAAGATTATTTTTGCATGTTCGTGGGATCGAAATCTGATCTATCAATATTATAATCATTTCAACCCTTGATATAAAAATGAAACAGTGTTTGGATAATGTCGTCGAGTGAAGTGCCCCAAGTATCAATGACAACGATGCTCATAATTCATCGGATGACGTCACTATTTCTTCTTCTGCAAATCGATCATGTGATTTGATGGAGAAATTAAATTATATTCCATTATATTGAATCGATTCCTTCCCGCGGGGTGACAGCCGTGAATTCGCTATTACGATGAACTTCTGTCAACCAATCGTACGTTTCGTTCGTGTCGCAGGTCGATACACGGGAAACGCATCGACAAGCTATGACTCATTGCGATGTGAGCTTGTCCAAAAAGGTGCGTTGGCAAGAGAATGGCCAGAATTAAATAAACAATCAAATTGTAATGCAATATCAATAAAATCCAATAAAATCAATTCTTCAAAAATATTAATATTTATAATACTCCCTTTTAATACTTCGAGCTTCGATTTTTTTTTAATATAATTGTTTCTTTTTATATCAAGGGTTGCACGAGCATGCAAAAATAATCTTTCTTAAATAAATTATATAGAGGATATTGCACATAGAGAGGAATATTGCGAGTATAATCATCCTCCAGATGCAAATATGTCAAAATTGAAGCGTAATATAAAAAGATAAAAATTCTAGAATGAAACATGAACAATGAAAAAATTTAAGAAAAACCGATTCCTCGGATTATACTATGTTGTAAAGCAACAAATATATTAAAACAAAATCCCTTCTTTCGTGGAAAAATTTTCTTTATATTTTTATTTTCAGAAAATTTTATAAAATAAATATTCTTTTTCAATTCTAAAAGTTATAAAATATATATATAAAAAAAGATACATAATTCCGAGATTCCGAGAGTCTAGCTCTCAAGCTTGAAAAAATTCATCCTCTTTAAGATGAAAATGCTTCGTTTATTTTTTCCCACTCTTCTCCTTTTCATAGATTCTGGCACAGCTCACGTCTGCAGTAACAAAAGTAGTAGAGGAAGGTACTGTTTATGAAAACAATCAATAAGAAAAACGTGCTTTCGGAGAGTCAAAATAAATAAAAAGATATATCATATAAAAATAGTTTGAAAAACCAAGAGTCACGGGGTAAACGTACCATGGGTTCCAACAAATGTGTATTATGAGTCATGGAATAGTGGGGTGGCTCCCACACCCTCCACCCTATTGATCCCACATTTCTGTATACTCACGCAACTCAAGAGGGACGAATGTAAAAATAAAAAATAAGTAAGATAGATAAGAATTGTGATAAGCAATTGCGAAAAAATAAAGAAAAGATGAGATAAAAAAAAGAACAGAAAGAGGAAATACGGAAGTTCAGAAAATGTAGTTAAAAACATTGCAAAAAAATAATGTATAATGCTAACTTAATGTTTACTATATTAAAATTCTAATATTTAATTTCTATTATTTAACTTTTAAATAACAAAATTAGACATTTAAAATGTATGAGTTAATGATGAGAAATGAATGAGATGATGATGATATGATTTTTTTATATTCTCAAAAAAATGTAATTAATAAAAACTAATTTTTTCTTACGTATTTAATAATATCTAGTAAAATTAAATTTTTTACGTTATTTTTACTTCTATTATATTTGTCTGTCATCGTCGATTTTATCCTTAAATATGAGACAATAAATGTATAATTGTTGGTTTTTAGGGGTTTTATAAAAAAATCCAATACTTATATAAAGTTACGCCCTCGTTTTTTTTTCAATAAAGTGCTGTTAAATATCCAATACGTCGTTAAAAAAGTTTAGTGAATATTACAACCTAGTTTTTTGTAATATTATGATATAAAAGAATTGAGTTTATGAAATCGATTTTAAATCACTGTAGAATAACTTTAATGGCAAAATATAAAATATATCTATTTAATAAAGATTCCCTCTATAAAAAAAATCTATACTTTGATTTTTATTTTCAATCCAATATGGTATTTTATTTTTATTCGTATACGAGATATATTTTTCTTTTTACCGAAAAAAATAATACAATTGTAATTTTTGTCAGATAAATATAAAATTTAAAAAATCAGGAAACATTAGTTTATATGCATATCAATTAGAGAAAAAACGAAAAATGGTGAATAAAATTCAAAACCGTGACACCTTCGTCCAAAGCCGCTTTTATTGCGCTTTGCTTTGTATTGTGAAACTCATAGAATGCATTCATGGGCTTCACTTCGTAAACAGGCACAATACGTTCAGTGTTCGCGATAAAATGCAATCGTAGATCATGCACTTCGAACCTTCGCGACGGTCGGCACGTGATAGGATTACTATCGAGGACACGAAATTGAAATAGATTATAGAGGTTTCATCTATACAATCAAAAACAATGATCCGAATATTGCTGGATAGATGAGTGAATGCTTTCCAAACTTAACAAATAAATAGACATTTAGTGCAATTATTACAAAATAACTCATAAAGCTAACAACATTTTCTATTCACGGTTTCTTACGAATTTCTCGTGAATGATCTCGAAAAAAATCTCTAGATTTTCCTTTTGATGCATGTGAATTTTACGCGTTATTTTATAGGTACTTATTAAGTATTGAGAATTCTGGCTTTATTTTAAATAGTTTTACAGTTCTATGTAGATTAAACGAATTATAAGTAGCATTGGAATATCTTAATCGATATTTCCAAAATTCTTGATCGATCAGCATTTCATAAATATGTTCGTCATTCTTTGGCGCTAAAGAAATTATTTACGATAATAAAATAAAAAAGAATAACATTCACAATTATCAGAATTCTCTGAAACTTATATGCGTTTAAATTATACATTTTTTTGAAACTTGATAATAAATATAATAAATATAAGAGATAATAAATATAAGATGATAATAAATTGATAATAAATATAAGAGCATTCACGCAGAACAAAGTGAGATATTATGTGCACTTGCTATCTCAGTTTGTCCTGAAGCAGATTTGTGCTCTAGTGGCCATAATTATTTATCTAACGTATATGAAAAATTGTAACTATAAAACTGTTGAAAAATTATAAAACTGTTAAAAAAATCAAACTTTCAACAGTTTGAATTTTTGTAGACTGATATACTACTAGTTTCACATGCACAAACTAATCTAATCAGTGTCTTTTTGTCAATGCTGACTATGTGGTAATTCGTTTCTTATTAAAGAAAATATAAATTTACCCATTGCTTCGTTGGCACACGAGCTAAAGCAGAACGATCCTGACCTGGAACAACATTCCTGTGAATTTGCGGGTATCTCTGACGTCTCGTCTCTTTTTCTGACAACGAATGTCTTCGCTTATGACATTAACACCGATATATATATATATATATATATATATATATATATATAAAATTAAATAAGAAAGTAACATTTGATTATTTTCACATCAACATGTCTCTTTTAATCTTCTTTTATCAAAAAAAAAAATAAAATGCAAATGGATTTTAAAAATAAAATCTCAATCTTAGAGTTTCAATAGTTAGTAATTTTGTGTTAAATTATCAGTATCACTTTCCTGACTCTTTATCTCTTTATCTATAAAATCAGAAAAATATCAATAAACACATATATTTGTGGTTTACTTATTCACTTGTCTTGTTGAACTATTCTCCCATTATTACTGTCATTTTTCGCGACAGCGAGCGTAATTGTACACGTAAGAACTCAAGCACTGTTATATAGAAAATATTCAAAGGTCGAAGAGGCAGCCGGCATGCGCCGTGCTTTTCGCACATTCATGAGCACGAACAGATCCTTGCTCTCGAGCTTTTAATAGACACCGTAAATCCTGCAACATCTCCGCACAAGTGCGGGCTCGATCGCAAACGTTAATCTTACCCTTGACGCTAATTAATTTGTTGTGGCTATTTGACGCTATCACGCACGATATTGTTAAGTTTAGAATTTAGAAATTTAATTAATCGCAGTGCGATTCTTGCAATTTTCAAATAATATTAAATGAGATTATGCAAAAAATATAATCTATACATAATTTTGCAGCATTCCAAATTTTTAACAAATAAATGCATAAAATAAATATGTAATTAGTGCTAGGAAATTATTTTAAAAAAAGTTGCAACAAGATCACGTAGTGAGTAATAAATTACTCAATGATTAGCTAAGGAAAAGATATTTGAGTAATGTTAACGTTAGTTATTTTTCTACTAAATATTCTAACTTCTTTTAAAAATAATTTATTTGTTCATTTAATTAAAAGATCAATATATCAATATAAACGATAAACGATATCAATATCAATATATAATTAAATTAATATCAATGTATAAACCTACATAGATATCTTGGGAGATAGGATAAGATTTTTTTAAAAAAATATTCTTGTTGGATGCCACGATTTTTTCTATCAATGAACATCAGAAGAATGAATCTCGGCGGGATCTCATCGATGTATTCATCTGCACACGCGAGACGTAATATCAGCGGTGCATAATGAACCGTACACAAAGCATCGTATATTTATAGACAATGAACATGCTGAAGTAACAATAACGACGTAAATGATTCTGATGACTTGTATTATCATTGCGATTTCGCAATTGCCTCGCGTTATACTTATCTAATCTGCGATTTATCTGGAGATCCTTATCTTTCTATTTACTGCAGTTTTTCTCAGAACAAATGTAATTCTTGGATCTTATCGATCTTATCGCGTTTTCATTGAAAAATATTTACAGAACGTAATGTATCTTCTGCACAAAAAGTGTCACGTTTCTCTGAAATTATTTGCAAGTTGTCAATTTAAAACGCTATGTAAATATACTAATATATTATTTATGAGATACTATAATTATCTTCTATTCTTTCTCCCTTTCCCTTTTATCCCATCATACATGTATGGAAAAAAATAGTTTGGTTAATTGGTGACTGTATCAAAATTCTGTTTAAAAAATAAACGAATCAAACACATTTCGATTAAAATTATCAGATTTCCAGATTTTAAATTAAAAAGTTTTCTTAATTGAATTGAATTGAATTGTGATTCATTTCTTGATAACAGAATTTTGATACAGCCAAACAAACTATTTTTTGATATAACTAAATTAATTAATAAAAACCATGCTCCTTTATTTACTATTTAAACATAAGATCGCGACGCCGTAAAAAGAAGATAAACATTACGTTTTAATTATTTGCGATGCGTCACAAGATACGGTCATTCTCGTCCGATAAAGACATCGCGAGTACGAACGACCGCAACTCGATGACCGTTTGAAAAAAAAAAGAGATAAAAACGATAGAGAAACGATGGAGAGGGCCAGTTGTTGACCACAGCACGTCGGAATGACGAACGCCACGTCGATTCTGCGTTAATTAATTCGTGCCGCATGTTTATGCGTACGAGGCGAGACGGAGACGCGTACGAGGCGAGACGGAGACGCGTACGTGCGTCTCGGCCCGCGACGTGCGCACGTGTCAATGGTCTCATTACCGTGCTACATTCGTGAGAAATTATGGAAGACCTCGACAATATTCTCAGTCCAAGCTATCCCCGCCAAACCGCTCTAATGACAGACTCCTCGATCGAGCGATAACTCTTTAAAACCTTAGGCGATTAAAAGCGAGCGACGTTAGGCCGAAAATGAAAGCCCGTTGCTCGATGCAATTTCAAGATGTTTATTACCGGAATTTTAATTTGAGATTCGGTTACAAAGAAGATATTTATTCTATCGAATTCGATTGAGCTACTTTCTCCTCCCCCCCGTTCTTGATTGGGTCACGATTCCAACGGAAAATAACAGCGAGCGATTCTCGACTTTTAATCAGACTTTAAGAAGTCGCTGTCGCCGCCATCGCCATCGACGCGATATCACTTTCACGCTTATCAGGATTTATAACACGGTCGCACGCATGATTCATTCATATTTTCTACTGCACTTTTTAATCACCCAGCCATTATGAATCACAGTGTGAATGTTCGTCTCGTTCGCTGCCGCTTGAGACGAAAATGATGAGATTAAATGAGAATGACTGTCCCGAGAGGAGACACGCCGGAGGAGAAGTAATCTAGGCCTCGATATCAGCGGAGGATGCGGAGATGATAAGAAACGCGCGTGGGTCTCCCTCGATGTTGCTTTGTTCCTATCTCAGTCGAACGTGTTCATCTCTGAACGTAAATTAAATTCGCCGACTTTCACACACGGAATAATTCTGGGATATTAAAAAGAAAGATATTCGCGAGATTGTAAAACGCACAGAGAAATATCTTTCTAAGTTAACAACAAATTTTTTTCTTAAGCCGCCGCTAATACCTACAATACAAGCAGTTTACGCGCCGAGCAGCGGCACTATATCGTTGCATGCGTTATTACTGGGTAGATCGTGCTCTAACGTATATACGAAGTAAGAAAATTAGCATACTTTATCCGTTACGTAAGATCGTCTAAGTGTACGAACAGCAAAAATAAAAAAGACCAAATGGCCGCCGCGAAAGGAGCTGAGTCTTTCAAAGTCTCTCGTATAGTTATGTCTCGTATAGCAATGCAAAGAATTTGTTAACATTTTGACATTCGCTTCCGTACATATATTTTGGTAGCTTTCAGTCTCCCGAAGAGTGTATTTAAATAAAACGCAAGAAGAATCTACAATGTCTTATTGTTACATTAATATTAGCTTTCTGTGTGTTGAAGGAGAGTTCTAAACGATTTATTTTGAGGGACAAAGTAAAAATCACACGGCGAGGGGAAGGGAGGGGAAGGGGGAGCGGCGGCTTATTAAATTATAACTCTCAAATTCACCTCATCCGTATAATCGCATGATTTTTAGAGCGCGTGTGAGCGCGTGTGTGCGTGTAAAAAAAAAACAATCTCTCCAAGTCGCGCGCATCAAAAGCCGCGAGGTCCGCGCGACCTTAATCAATGCGGACACATCTCTCTCGCTCTCATTACGCGTTTCACTCTCGCACGTGCACCCGCGAGTAAGTACGCTCTCGAGAGTTCGGATATTTATAGAGATTCGTTGCGATGCGTGGGCGGGGCAGGTTCTTTCCCTTTGCAGTTCGCGGCCACGCGGCCACGCACGCTGCGTGCTCGAGGAAAAGGCGAGACGACAGACTGCTACAGGGTGTCACGCGCAAACATGGAATCTCGTTAATCCTCGCGTCTCGAGGAATCTGCATTTTCCTGGTTTCCCTAATTCAAAATCAATGTATTACGTTTCCGGAATCATCGCAGGAATCGTCCGGAATCATCCGGAATCGTCGCGTACTGCGACTTAACGTATTAATTTCGATGTATATTTTCTGAGAAAAATGGATTCGTATCATAAGCAGATATTTAATTATATGCTTTATAAGTACATGTATTGAGAAAAGGCAAATATTTATGCGTTGCAAAATTACAAAGGCCTCGTCACAAAAAATAAATTATCGCTGCGTGTCTCGTTCCGCGAGACACCCTGTACTTCGTGTAAAAATACTCATCTTCGCGACAAGCGAGGAATCACCACATGCATGATAATCTTGCGATACCATCTCGATGTAATTCTCATTCCCAGGATATATATTTTAAAGACTCTATTCTCTAGTAATGAAGGATTCATAAATAGAGATATGTATATATTTTATATATCTATTTATATATCTTCAAAATAAATTTATAAAATTTCTGTATCATTTTCTATATCATTTTCATTATCAATTAATATACATGTACAGAGAGGGAGAAGGGAGAGGAAGAGAGAGAGAGAGAGAGAGAGAGAGAGAGAGAGAGAGAGAATGTGTATAAAATAAAATATTATTCACATAATAATTATGATGTATGTAGAGCATATAATTTCTCTTCCTATAATTTGATATGCTGACCTACTAACTATTTCCCGAAAAAAAGAAATTATGCGAGACATCGTGTGTGCATTTCTGTGTTGTTTGTGTGTTATACATGTGTAATATAATAAACATATATAAAGTTTCTCCGGAGAAATCGGAGAACCCAAATAAGAAATTGGAGAAGCCAAAAATATATTTAGTTTATGTTTACAAAAAACATTAATTAATAAAGCAGAAAGTATTTCTGAATTTCCAACAAAAAATCTATTTAATAATTGCTTTCTCATGAAACAGATTTATTAAAGCTTCCCAATGTTTCCAAATGTTTATAAATTTCTAATCCGCTTTTATCAATACTCGAATATACGAAGTTGATTGTTGTAGTTTTTCTGCGATAGCAATTCATATCAATTAGGTCTCTTGCTTCCTTTGTGAAATGTTATCATTAGGAGATAACATATTTCATATATCTATCATATATGTCATACGTAATTGTCATCATAAGAAGATCACAAATCGGGTAAAAATATTTTATTTCATATTTCTTTTAGAGTATTCTAAAGTATTTTAAAGTATGATCGATAAAATAGCAGATATATGATTGTTTTTTTTTAATGTCTCACACACACACACACACACACACACACACACACACACACACACACACCTGCTCATAATATGAAGTAACATATAGATAGTTGCGCGATACAAATTGATAGAATTTTAATTAAAAAATATATAGTGTTAGGAAAGAAATAACACGCATGCACCGTGCATCTGTAATATTTAGTATTGATAAAAAGAAATATTGACGATATATAACGTGATGTTCGTTTTATTTAATATTGATTAAAAATCGAAATATCATGAATCAAATATTCTTGTAGTTTAAATTATTGTGGAAACTGTTCTCACACTGTTTCCACCTTGTAAAATTCCGCAAACAACTGAGATGCGAAGCGTGTAATCATGCAACCATCTTCGATCAACCATAATAATGGTCACTGTCCATAAAACCTGGAACGATAACCATTTAAATTTCGGACTGGAATAATTCGTGACGCGCGTAAAAGAGCTATCAGCCGTGACGAATTTTCTGTCAGCGGATTTATTTCATTCTTAATTCGACAAATTTATAAAATAATCTACTCTTTCCAATCTTTTGTCTATTTATAAAAAATAAAAAATGTTTTTATTACGATTTTATCTTAAATTATTTGCTTCTAATTCAAATAAAATTTTCAATAATATGTAAAAAATACTCCAAAAGCAACAAAAAAGTATTTTTATAAAAATAAAGTTTTTAGGCTATTTTAAATTTTAAGTTTCGTTATATATATATATATATATATATATATATATATATATATAAAACATCAACATTATGTGTTATCCGTATAAATATAATATAAATTGATAAAATGATATTAATGCAAAATATTTCTAATGAAAGATGAAATTATTGCAAATTAAAGGATCAAAAAGACAGGGATTTCCGCGGATTTCAAGCGAAAGTAATGCAAAGCCGGGAAAAGCAAATAATAACGGTGTTGACTGGAATTCGCCAAACCGGACAAACCCGTTTAGGTGGTGGTGTCACGCTAAGCCCCGATCACCCCGGTTAACCCTTTCGCCGCGACACGATCCAATCGAAAAACACTTGGATTGTACTGTAATAAATTGATACAAAAGTGCATAAAGACATTTCCCGTTAATTAAATGTGAAAATACATGGGGTTTTTCAAAAATCAAAACCTTGGTAATTCATTTTCCTAATTTCAAAATTATAATTAATTAAATTATATTAAATTATAATTATAAATTAAATTATAATTAATACTTATAAGAGAAAACGTATTTTAAAAATTAATTAAAGAATGTAATTAATAATTTCACAATCAGCGCAATTAATTATTCATTAAAATAACATTTCTCCATTGATTATCTCTTTTATTTTTCGATTAAATATTATTTATCTCTTGCTTTATCATATCGAAGTATATGAAAATATATTCTATGTATATATTAAAATCTTTTCTAATGAGGGAAGGGGAATTGATCCAAAAAATATGCGAGAAATAAAGCACGACTTAATGATAAGAGCAATATCCGGTCGAACAAATCCTAGAACTGAAAACAGTTTTCGCTGCGTGATCATAATTATGCTATAAATAAGTCGTTACTGTTCGCCACTTCCTCATGCCTTTTCTTTACGGTAAATTTAAATCACGTCACGCGTTTCGATAAGAGTTTCCACTTGGTGCACTTTGTCATTAAAAAGAATTTATGGTGGTACAGTTAGGAACGATCAGCGGTTTCCTCTACAAGCAATGAGGGAAGATACAAACATAAATTTCTCCTACGATGTTTTCTCAATATTGCAAATATTATCGAGAAAATTTTAATTTAATGTTTTACTAAAAAATTTTTGCATTGTCAAAAACTGTTATTTTTTTTTATTGTACTAAAAATTTGATAAAACGATAAGATGAAATGTTTCCGGGAAAATCCCTTTTATGATGATAATTCAATGCCCGATGAGGTCAAAGCTCATTCATCTAATTCCCATTAGGGAATTTCGCGAAGCACGTTTCATTTCAGCGAAAAATGATGAATAACCGTCTTTATCTCATAGAAGTCTCGCTTCGGAGATTCGCATGCGTGGCGGTGATTTCACGATTTGACATATTCCTGAATGTCTTCATTTCCGGACAGTCTTTTCTTTTCGACGAAAAATGGGAAAAATGTTGGAAAAAGCCGACAATTAACAGCGAATATAGACCGTCAGAGAGGACACAGCGTCAATAGAGAATAGCACATTCTCGTAATAACAAACGCATATTTGCAACTAGAGATACCTAGCTTAAGTTTAATAGAGCATCGGCACTTTTAGAGAAAGTACGTCTTTATGAGAACAGTATATAATAATAATAATAACATAATAGCGACTTCCTTCCGGAAAAATAGATGATGGAGAGATTAATTCGGATGATAATCGAGAAAAATTTCTGTCGAAGTTGATTTGCACACAAAAGAAAAACCATGCTGTGACACATGGATTGGCTCTCTCTCTCTCTCTCTCTCTCTCTCTCTCTCTCTCTCTCTCTCTCTCCCCCCCTCTCTCTCTTCCGGTTCGCCTACGCGTATCATTATTCGGACGGAATGGAAGGAAAACGAATGTACGAGGGAAAAGCTGTGAAGGTTACGACGCATACGCGTACTTTCTCCGGCGCGAAATCGGAAATCGCCGGTGTCATTCTCGAATTGCGATACCGTACACGAGTGACGTAAGTGCTCGTGATTATATCTCCCATTCCCAGTCCCGTACCGCCCACCCCCGACTGTCTTCGTGCTATCGATTCCAGGGTGCCGAGTGCGTTGGGGAACCGAATTAATTCGTCAGGGTCAGCTGGCCATCTGGTTACGAGGTGAATCGGACAATCGATAGTTATGATGACCATGTTTTTTTTTTTCCCAGAAAATAAAAGACAAATCTGAAAACTTTAGAACTTTGTTCCTACACGTCTCCAAGCCCTTTGAGTGACAGTTTGTGACTGTCAAATCTGTACATTACGAAATTTTCTTATGTATGCCAACAAGAAATATTATGCAGTTTTCTGATAGTTTAAAATTGATTCGATTGTGTTGAAACGAATCTTTGATTTAAATTTGGAATAATAAAAAAGTTCGAAATAATAAAAAATAAAAACGGATTTAATCTGAATAATTTTAATTAAAAAAATATATAAATATAAAATTAACACAAGACAAATTATATTTATATGTATTCATATTTTATACGTTTTATTTTAAAAATTTACTCATTAGTACGATATTAGATATTGAAACGGTAATTAGAAAAGAATTTCTTGTAAAATAAAGAAACAAAAGATTAAAATAATGAACAAAATTGAATTTTGAGAAAATATCTACAGGACAACTACCTAAAATAAAGGACTATCCTTTAGAATAAAATGTACATACGGTCATCATACGGTCATGGATGACCATAATTCGGAGGAAACGCACGTCACTTCGTGATACGATTTGAAAATCGTCCGCAGCGACACTTTCGAGAAGAAAGTATTCTGCGGAAAGTAAAAGAGAGAAACTCCGTATTCGACCGACGTTTGGTGCCATGAATAATTTTACTAGGATACCTCGCGTATCCCTTTCACGTATCATTTTAGAGTGTCAAGCGCAATCGGTCTGGATACCGATCTGCGGGATCCTACGTAAGCCACAGTAAACGGCAACGTCCGCTAATAAATTTAAGTGGTGTCCCAGATCTCTATCAGGTTGCAATCAATAAAGCTCGATCAGCGACGTAATCTTCGTTATCAGCTGTTAAAATTGACACGCGGTCCAAGGTATGCGCCGTCGACATCACGAGTCATCGACGTGTCGTACACCTTTTTGTGAATCATGATACAAGACGCGTCCATGTTTAAACCGCTAGCTGCTGCTACTCGCGAGCATATGTACGAGACGGGCGTGTCGCCCGTCGTATCTTTACAAAGAAAGAGAGAAAAGGACAATCTGTTTTTAGAGTAGAACAAAGAGACGAAGAAAGTCATTATTAAGTCGTTATCAAGTCACATTATCAAAATAAATGTAAACATGCGTTTCATCACAGTTTTTATATAAATTTACTAAAAGGAATTCGTTGAATTCAAAATGTGCAACAAAATAAATCACATATTATAGCTGATATTTTTATATTTATATGTAAAATTTTATATTTATATGGAATTTTGCAACATGGAAATCCATTCTGTGAATTAAAAAGAAATCAAACGCTAATCGGATAAATGTCGTAATAATTGAGATTAGAAAATCGACGTTAAATATTAAGTCAAAAGATTCGATCACATTTTAAATTCTCATTTTTCGTGTTTCAAAATTTTTCAGAGCTTCGGTATATTTTTTATGACGATCGAAAGACCAAGGGAACAGAACACAGGAGACAATCCGAAATACCGTAATGATTTTTGAACAATGCGTTGTTTGGCACACGATCGAATGAATCGAGCCCATAACGGAGATGAGTAACGAAAATGATGGCGCGCGGTATGCGCAAATGAATTATTAATAGAGAGAGACCGATGGCGCAGGGACGTCATTGGCAAGCAAAGAGCGAATCGATTTTACGCGCATGCAAGGCGTAAGAATTTCACGGAAGATGAACGCGTGCGAGTTTTAATGCCATTTAGGGCTTTAAACGTTCGCGATTCCCTGACTTTTATTCTTGATTCGCAGAAATCCGCGCCATCCAGAAACATCGCAGACTTTTCGTAACGGATTTTTCTTTACAATTTGAAATAAAAATATACATTGCGCAATCGTTTCGCCTCTGTAGCCAACTGCAACGCTCGTAGCGCTCCTGTTTTTGTTTTCGAAAATAAAAAAAAAAAAATAAAAAAATAAAAAAATAAAAATACAAAGCTGCTAAAAATTTTTTATAGTAATGCGAAATGTTCACATTATTTAGATGTAACGCGTACCTAACGTTGATTGTTGACTATCTTTGTTGAAATATAAAATATATCTTTCTTTCTCTCTCTTTCTTTCGGGATGCAAGTCGGTTGCAAAGCCGACGTTGTCACCGTCGAGGATTTCACGGGAAAGGAAGCAAAAGAACGTATGCTCCTTCATGGGCAAGATACGAGGGGAGAGAAGAAAGACGTTGTGCGAGGGGGGGAGCAGGAAAGGTGCGGGCAGAAAGAACACCGTGGTAGAAGGAGAGAAGGACGAGGGGGGGAGGAGGAAACCGCGGGGAGACATGAGGAACGTCGCCCGCGGCTAGCAACCGAAAAGGCAAAACTCCCGGCGAGCGCGAACTGGTTTTCGGGGATATCGCGGTTACAGGTCGTCGTCGTCGTCACCGTCGTTGTTTTCGCCGGCGAAAACAACGACAACGTCGACGATAAGATGATGACGACGACAATGACGACGGCAGGCAACTCGCGCGGGAGGAGAAAACAATATACAACTCCAAAAATGTGTCCTGTACAGGAAAATAGCGCAGCAGGGAAACGGCAAAACTGCCGACAAAAATGCAATTGTACGGTCACGAACAGACGAAATCCACATTAAGAAGACAAGTTTTTTTTAACTTTCGGGCTAAAGATAGGCGGTCTGTCAGGTATCTCTTTACGAAATACCATTGGCGTATATATTATTGTAAAACAGAAAATCTACAATGTACACTTAGTAACACGAAGTAATTCTCCTTAGATTTGTCTCGAAAATTCTCTTTAATTGAGGTCATAGAATAAAATATTAGATAATATTTAAATATTAAATAGTATTTTAGATAGATAGATATTAAATAGTATTTTATCAAGGCAAGAGATGAGGATATATAGATAAGACAACTGTTAAAAGGAGAAACAAAAGAATGGAAGGTGCTATTATCTAAAAACATGCGATAAAAAATTTACTTAGCTTTTCCATCCTCTAAAAAAATGTACTGTATATACTGTAATTGTGCAGTCATCAGATTATAATGAGTTCGCCTAAGGCGAATTGGAAAGCTTCAGATAGATGGATAGATACATAGATGAAGTGTTTAATAAGTAGTTTGAAGCAAAAGGCAAGTATATGATGGAGGATTGGTATTAAAAAAAAAAAAATGGAAATTGTGAAGTCATGATTACGCTCGTTCAGGGGCGAAATGAAGATTGCGGTGGAACCAGATAAATCGATATTAGGATGAAAACTAGAACACTCGAATCAGTTCATTAACATCAATAATATTAAATCGATTATTTTAATAGCATGATATTACGTTTCCAGATTTGGTATAAAATGCGTTTCAAAATCAAATGATGATGAAAAGGTCCTAAATAAATTAATATGATTGACAGCACATAACTGATTGAAATTTTTATAATTATTTTATGTTTATAAAAAATATATTACATAAAATTACATAAAATTTATATTTAATAAATTTAAATTCAAAATTGTTATTATGCTGTAACGACAAATTAAAAATTAGTTTCAGCTTGTGATATTATTTTTATATCGTTATATAAAGCATTTTATTTAATAAATGCTGCTAACTTCGTTCATATTTCAATTTCGTTTTTTTTTTAATTTTTAATTATGACTACCTGATAAGACACGACCCTTTTGCATAATTAATATAAGATAAAATTATGGTATTGAATTTATGTACATTCGTCCATTTGTTTGAAATAATTCAAAAGTAAAGAACGGAATATATAAAATTTACAGAAATTATTATTAAATCCCACTCGACAACCAAAATAATGTTGTTTAATAATCATCATTATTGATTAATCAAAGTTTATTTCCATGGAAAACTAGTACTTTATCATACGTGAAGAGAACACATTTGATGGATCATTAATCAAGTGAAAACAAGGTATGTTAAAAATTTTCGTGATTCTAAATTTTTGAGATGACCGTGTAAAACGATCACGTGAATGTGTGCGCGCAGCGAAGATAACGATAAGAAATCGTTTAACAAATACAAATGACGAGACATACCGCCCGCGACATAGACAATCCACGAATTACATCGGAGATTGTCAATGCAATCCTCGATTCGACAGCTAATGACAAGTCAATGAAGTCTCTATTAACGTGACATAAAAGGAAAAATCCAAGCACAGAGAAACCTGGCGGACAGAGAAATACGCGAATACCATTTGAAACTTCAAGGATCAGCTACAGATGAATCACGTTTCACTGCTGACTGTAAGAAAAGAATTGCATTCAGTTTGCGGATGAGATAAGAATGACGCAGTCTCGACAACGAGAGAATATTGGAAGTCTTGAGAATATTGGAATATTTTACCTCGACAGACCTACAGCTTAAAACTGCGATACACGAATTTTTATGATCATAGGACGAACGGGACGGATGGGACGGACGGGACGGACAGGCGATCAAAGGTGGACCGAAATCTAGTTTTATAGCCGAGCGTTTCGAATTGCAAGACGTCGAGAAACGGCATGTAATTTTCCTGAAGGGAAAGAAACTCGGCTATACGAAAGTCGCCGAGGCGCACGTCGCGCCGTCGGAATCTGACGTCGGTGCCGAGAGAATCGACATGGTATATCGCTCGCGAACGTGATTAAAGCGTATACATACGACTGGAAACGGAGGGCGAGAAAAAGGGAAAAGGGAAGAGAGAGAGAGAGAGAGAGAGAGAGAGAGAGAGAAACACGCGCGAACGAACAACGGCGTTGTTTACTCGTGAGGCGGGCCGAGAGCGCAGGGAGGGAATTTTGCGCGAGGATGAATGGGACGGGCGGCCATCGATGATGAGCGGACCTGGCCTTTTGGGTCGGGACGAGAAGTAGGTACGCGGCTATATCGGAGAAACGTCACGCACACGTCGGCGTTCGGCTAACTGAGCGTGTCGGGCCGGGCGAGAGGAGGTCCGCATATGCGGAATACGCGCGACTACCGAGATCGTTGGTCCGAGATCAACCAACTAACTGACCGATCGATCGATCGACCGACCGACCGACCGTTGCTCGCGACGCGATCGCGAAATCTGCGAAATTCCCGTCACAGCGAGGAGGATCTGGAGGACGTGCTCGCCGTAAACAACGAGGAATGGCAGCTGGACGAGATGAGCGCGCGTCGCGATCGTGTGGGCGATCGCGAGATACGAGGGACGACGGGCCCATTTTCGGAACGGCTCCGAGGACTCCTGCAAGGTGGAAGCGGATCGTGACGAGACAGATGAAGCGGTGCGGAAGAGGAGCGACAAGGACGAACGTACGCGGCGGTCGAGATAGCGAGAGAGAGAGAGAGAGAGAATAGACGAGAGAAGAGAGAGAGAGAGAGAGAGAGAGGGTGGGAACGAGGAACGAGACTTACCCATAGCTCCGTGCCCCAGCTCATGTTTGCTGGGCCGGGTAAACCAGCGGGCGCGACGGCGAATAATTATCCTCGCGACACTTCACATGTAGCGGCGACGTGCGTGCTGCGCGCCTCGCTTCTCACTTCGTGCACCTCGCGGCCACGATATCCGTTCGTAACCGCGCGCACCGCGGCAACGGTGGGAGGGGGAACGAAAAAAAAATGTAATCCCCCGAGGAAAAAAAACGCACGAAGATCGCGCGTCAGAGATCACCCGCCACGCGCACGGTCACACGGACGTGTCCAACATGTCGCTGCTATAACCACCGACTGTCCACCCGCCCTGTCTGTCTCCGCCACTACCGCCACCGTCGCCGGGACTGATCGTCACTGAAAACCGCTTGGAATTCCGTCATGGCGCGCTCTACCGGCGACGCGGGGCACCGCTCGGGTGCGCAGGCGCGCACGCGCGCGCAGATTTCGTTGACGCGCGAGATTTAAATCTTGTTCAAATTTTTTCGGCGACGCACCGACGAGATTTAAAAGAGTCGATCCTAAATTAATTTTCGCAATTATTAAATAAGTTCGATAAATCCAAAGATAATTAAAGAACATATTATTAAATGTTGATGCAAATTTCTCAATAATTGACGTAAATATTAACGGAAAACAGCTTATAATGTGATATTAAATATTAATTATTAAATACAGATGTTTCATAATTATATAGTTATAAATAAGTATATATTTATGATTATAAATTGCTATAGAATTACATTTTTTATATTTTATAATATATATATATATAGATAGTCAAACTTAATTGATGAAAATACAGCTTTAAATAAAAATCGAATGTTATCGTATTGTACATATTTAAGAAACATCAAAATAATAAATAAAATAAATATATTACAAACTAATTTAATTAGCTATTATATTATTTTTTAAAACTGGTCTTTAATAGTACTGCATTTTTGAATGATATATTTGAATGTATTTCAATTATTTTAAGAAAGAAAATTGTTAATTGATTATGACGTTTTCAATAGATTATCAATGCGTGATCTGTACTAATGTATTCTTGCAAAAGCTATCAACTCTTTTTATAAAAATTCAAAAGGTCAACTTTATAATAAGATAATGATATATTTCTAATTGGCATAACTGTCGACAGGAAAATCACTCGAGATTGAAATTAGAAGTTCATCGGATGCAGTTTGTATTTAACTTATGGGTTGAGTTCGGGGAGCGCGCTATTAGAACTATCATATCATTTCATCTTTATTGCTCATTATATATAAATTAAAGATAAAATGATGTCCTTTGTTTGTTGTTTGCAATCTACGTTTGTTGCACCTATATAAATTATTTTAAATCATTGATCTCGCGCGACCGCTCGTACAAAATGGCGCTGGATGACTCGAGTGAAGTATCAAAGGTCATTTACTTGTGAGATTGATAATTAATTTTTCATCTCGACGGGCACAATTAGCGGTTATACATTCCATCCACCGAATATATGCAGTTTTGGTCGTGACACGTCCTATCCCCGGACGGATTCTTCGGCGAGGAGGGAGACATGAATACATTATGGAGGTTGTATTTCAGATATTTTCATTGTTCGCTGAATTTTTTTGTTGATCGATATGTTTCTCGAAATGGCATACTGCGTATAATTGTATACATTAATCTCGAAAATTATTGGCAAATATATTGGCAATTGCAACTGAATTTTTACAGTACAAAGACCGGAGATGTAACCTAAAAAGGTGTCAAATGTTATTCGTAATGAGATTTATAATATTTTTTTTTGTGTACATGAGAGAAAAATTAAATCATTACGTAAATTTTAAAACGACGATATGTCGATGATAGTAGATAATAATGTCTTATATTTTACAAATAAACAATATTAATTTAGAAATATCATTATCTTTCAAAATCTGTCTTATATATACAAATATTTCTGATTGTGATAAAATAGATATTTACATTAATCTATTTTGACAATAAAAATTGGAATTCTTCTTTAATAAATCAAAAACCTCACTATCAAAATGGAAAATTGATAATGATTTTAATTAATATTTTTTATTTTACTTGTTCAAAAAATAATTATACATGAAAAAATATGTTTTATATATTTTTTTTGAGAAAAAAATTATAAAATTAAATATATATATATATATATATATATATATGTATATTTATTTGAAATATACTAATGATAAAATATATTAAATACAGGTGTTAGAATTATTTAATAAGTTCAACGAGAATCTGGGATCATATATATTTTCAAGATGGATTGGAAATTTTATAGAGGAATACCAGACATCAAGGACAATCTTTATTATTGCTACGACTTTATTCCTTATTTTCTTAATTGCATCCATTTTTGTGCTACGCAAATGGAAGAACAAAGAATTCTTGCCAGAGGTAAAGGAGTTTGTTGGGGTAGGCACTGGAAAGCCAAGATTCAGAAAGAGAGACAAAGTTCTCTTTTATGGCAGAAAAATGTTGCGCAAAGTGAAATCCATCGGTGGTCAAGTACATGCTACTGGACAAGGGAAGAAGAGAAGAGCAGTTATGAGATTTGCTCGTCGATTGTTGCAACTTAAAAAGGAAACTGCCCCACAACAACTTAAAGTATATTTCATAACAATTAAGCAATAAGTACTGCTTTTATCTGAGATGTCTAACTAAACAAATTATGTTTAATAACAACAATATTATGTTTAATTTTAAGGTATTAGAACCACCGGCTGAATATCTGGAAGAAGATTTGGGGCCTGGTGAGAGAGTACCACCAGATGCTCTATATATGTTGCAAAGTATTAGAGTTTTTGGCCACTTTGAAAAACCTGTGTTCCTAAAATTATGCAAATACACAGAAATTATGAATTTACCTGCTGGCAGTACTTTGTTCAAAATTGGGGACCCCGACGAGAATTTATTTATAGTACAGCAAGGTTTAGTCAATGTATATATTACTGGACCTGATGGTTCTCAAATATCATTGAAAGTGGTCAAAACAGGTGAATCAGTTACCAGTCTTCTTAGTTTTACCGATGTACTTACTGGGCATACAAGTACATACAAAACTGTATCAGCAAGAGCTGTAGAAGATTCTGTTGTAGTGAAGTTACCAATGAGCGCATTTCAAGAAGTGAGTTACATATTTATAAATTGTCTTACAAGATAGAAAAATATGTAAAAAAAGATTAAAGACAGTTCTACTTTTTAATTATATTATTTTTCTTTTTATATATTATATCTTTCATATATTATCTTTCAACATTCTACGATATTATATAAACTAAAATTAATATCTTATATATTATGTAAATCAATATTGATATTTTATTTCAGGTATTTCAAGATTATCCTGATGCCTTTGTTCGAGTTATCCAGGTCATTATGGTACGTCTGCAGAGAGTTACCTTTACTGCTTTGCATCAGTATCTTGGTCTTTCCGCGGAATTAGTTAATCAAGGATCACATAAGAAGAAGCAGAGTCCCTTTTCTGGTTCACCAGTGCGGTCAAGAACTAGAGAGAATTTTGCTTCACAGAATACTGAGATTATATCTAGTGTATTACCGATTGGTGTATCGGAAATACATGATACTAGTGAGATTTCTAATCGCGACGCATCTAATACAAGTAGTTCTCAACCTGTGCCTATAGTCATGAATCGACGGTAAGAAATTTTTGAGATTAAATATTGACTAATAATATCTCTTTTAATCAATATATTAAGTAGATTATAAGTGAATTTTGTTAAAGTAATTAATCAGATCAAGTATTTGAAATGATTTCATGGCAGGGCGAGAAATAGTATTGATTGGAAGAATCAGGGTCCCAATTTGCCAGGCCCGAATTCGCCAGATATGGTACCGGAATGTGATTCTCATTGGCCAACTCCACCTATGGCTCAGTCCACACATGGCTCACATCCGGAAGTCTCTCATTCGGGAAGTACTTATTCTAGTAAAAAGCGTCAGGTCAACGAAGCAGTGCAACAACAGCAACAACAGCTGGATGAAACACAGCTTGTGCAAATAGCTACTGACGCTTTCGTTCGTGAACTCGGTATAGAGGATGAAACAGTGCTTAAAGACAAGGTGCAGATCAGGGAAGTGCCGGCTGGTACTTACTTGATGAAAGAAGAGTCTCATAAAGTATGCCGTTTTTCATTTGCCAAGTACCAATAATTATATATGAAGAAAAAATATTTTTTTATAAATATATAAAAGTATTATTCAAACTGAATTGCATTACAGGATGTCGCGCTTGTGTATGTGCTTTCGGGTTCACTGATAGTAAGTCAGCGCGTATCGGAGGGTCGAGATGCTGGTCAAGAAGTACATATGTTTAGCGCTCATCAAGGTGAAATTGTTGGTGGTTTAGCGGTATTAACCGGTGAACCATCCTTTTATACAATAAGAGCAAAGCATGCCAGTCGTATTGGATTACTTAGTAAATTGACATTCTTCGCCATTATGCGTGATCAACCTACGGTTGTATTGCACGTGGCACATACTGTTGTTCGTAGATTAAGCCCTTTCGTAAGACAGGTAAGAATCTGTAAAACAAGAAACTTTTATTATTATCTATATTAAAAACTTAATATTTGACAAATATATTGCTATTTCTCTTTCTTAAATAGGTGGATTTTGCTCTCGACTGGTTGTTTCTTGAAAGCGGACGAGCCGTTTATAGACAAGGGGATGAATCAGATTCGACATTTATTGTATTGAGCGGACGTTTACGATCGGTAATCACTTATAAAAACGGCAAGAAAGAACCAGTAGCAGAATATGGAAAGGGTGATTTAGTAGGAATCGTAGAAATGGTTACGCAGACTCCAAGATCGACAACGGTTATGGCGGTTCGAGATTCCGAACTAGCAAAACTGCCGGAAGGTTTATTTAATGTGATTAAACTCAGATATCCCATTGTTGTCACAAGATTGATAAATCTTCTTGGCCATCGCATACTCGGTACCTGGCAACAAGCACACACGAAAAATGGAAACAATGATACTCAGTAAGTATCATATATCAAAAGTAGTAAATAATTGACTAAATTGTTACTTTTTACATAAATCGAGATTTTATAGATATGATATTATTAACATGAATTGATTTTTTTTAATTAAAAATCGCCTTTATTTTATAGACGAGCGGCTGCAACTGTTGATGCTAGACCTGCGCAAGTAAATTTCTCAACTGTTGCTATAGTACCCGTATCGGATGATGTACCACTGACTGCGTTCACTTACGAATTATATCATTCTTTATGTGCCATTGGACCTTGCCTCCGTGTAACGTCAGATGTTGTAAGAAAGGTATTATATTTGCTTATCTTGATCATTATTTATCTTAATATAGTTTAATTATGAATATAAACAACTTAAACATATATTCTTAATTTATTAATTTGGTTATTTTTTTATTTTTTAATAAAAAGGCATTATTGGATATTAATTTAATCGATTTCTCGAAAAAATTAATATTTCAATGACATATGTTATTATAATCTTGTTTCTTTTTCTTTGTAGACTTTAGGAACAACTATTATGGAGCCTGCGAACGAATATCGGTTAACTTCTTGGCTCGCGCAGCAAGAGGATCAACACAGAATTTCTCTGTACCAATGTGATTCAAGTTATACACTATGGACTCAACGGTGCGTGAGACAGGCTGATTGCATTCTTATAGTGGGTTTGGGCGATCGACCGCCATCGATTGGTCGAACGGAACGCGAGATAGAACGACTGGTAATGCGAACGCAGAAAGAACTTGTGCTATTACACAAGGAACAGAATGGTCAAGGACCCACAAACACCGTTCAGTGGTTGAACATGAGATCATGGGTATCCAGTCATCATCATATCCAGTGTCCAAAACGGATGTTCACTAGAAGATCGCAATATAGAATTGTGAGCGATAGTCGATTAAGAGATTCATTCTAAATACAATCTCTTTTATTTTATGTTTTATTTTATGTTAGTAAAATAAAAAATATTTAGTACTAATACTAATCTAGTACTAATTTTTAAAAAATGTTTATTTATGAATATTAATAAAATAAAAATATAATGATTACTTTAAAATTTAATCTGGAGTACGTTTCAGAATGAATTGTATTCCAAAGTGCTCATGTCTGAGCCAAACGTGCACAGCGACTTCAGTAGACTGGCACGATGGCTGACCGGCACTTCGGTCGGTCTCGTCCTAGGCGGAGGTGGTGCAAGAGGTGCTGCTCATATAGGCATGCTCAAAGCTATCATCGAAGCAGGTATACCCATAGATATGGTCGGTGGTGTCAGCATTGGTGCCTTTATGGGTGCATTATGGTGTATGGAGAAGAACATCACTACTACCACGCAAAAAGCTAGAGAATGGTCTAAGGTGAGACAAAACGAACTCCATGATTCGTATTGTGTATATTCTTATGTGTACATTCTTATCTATATTCATATAATAATATGTGTATACATATAATAATGTGTATATTCTTATCTATATTCATATAATCTATATTCATATTTGTGTATATTCTTATCTATATTCATATAACTTTTAACACCTTAAATTTTCAAGTATAATAAGTGCAAATTTACAGTGCAGAATTATAACTCTTCTTTTCAACATCGCAAAATCTATAGATCTATTTTATTTAAATTTATTTTTTTCTCGTAATGATTTGAAATTATTTTGTTTTTGTCGTTAATTTAAGAAAGGATTGTATATAAAAGTACCATATTTATTTGCTAATAGAAAATGACGCAATGGTGGCGTCAAATTATGGACTTGACTTATCCAATGACTTCAATGTTCTCCGGTAAAGATTTCAATAAAACGATACAACAGACTTTCGGCGACACGTATATAGAGGATTTGTGGCTCCCATATTTCACTATAACCACAGACATCACGGACTCTTGTATGCGCACGCATAGACACGGTCTGTATAAATATAATGCCTTGCATTTTTTATTCTAAACATTGAATTGAACAAAGCTTCTTGTTTTGTTTAACTTTTGTTTAATTTTCGTACATTCGTTCACTAATTTTACCTATTTATTTTAATTTTTTAATTTAAAATAAATACTATTTATAATAAATTTTTTTATGATTTTAAGGATTTATATACGCGTGCGCGAATTTTGATATATGATATAATAAATTTTTTAGAAATATAATTGGAAGCTTTGATAACATTAAAAACACTTGCAGACTCAGAGTGAATCAAAAAGTAAATACGTGAAAGATGTTTCATTTTATAAATAGTATCTAAAACTATTTGTCTTGGCAATCGATTTTGGATGCCTATATTAAAAAAAGAAACATGAGAGAGCGTTTTTTTCTTGATTCACACTATAGCTTTGTCG